>NC_054743.1:491543-656857 GCF_018143015.1 Lytechinus variegatus
TTTGAGTAATTTTGGGTCTGCATGCACTTACAAAATGATGCGTAATTTTTTAACCGCGTACCCGGGGGTCACAATTTTGGTCTCAAAAGTTGCGCGAGACTTGAAAGTAAAAAGTCAGCGAGCGACGCGGTCAAAAAATTTTGCGCAGCGGATTTATCGCGAAAAATGTCGAGGGGGGGGCTGAATCAGCCCCCCCCCAGTCTTTTTAGGGTTAAACAGTAAACTCCTGCTATTGGTGTAACTCGCTCCCTAGCTTATTGAAAATGTGTCCAGTGTGTGCGCACACTGCCTGTGTTGTTTGGTACCATTTATTTGTACACCAACCTGACACCTATGCACCGGATGCACACATAGAATCCACTGCATGCACACGTACACGATCGCCTAAGACTTGCTCTAAATGAAAAATATGCTGCAGGGTTTTTTACCAGGTTATTATACGTCTTATATCTCTTTTATTTTGTGATGAGAAAGATGTGTTTTTCTAGAACGGACTACAAAAACTTAAGTAGTTGGAAAAAGGAAACGTATACAGAGTGTCTGTGCGTATAGGTACGATAATACGCCAGTGGCGGACTGTACCAGACTGGAAGAAGAAGAAATATTTGTACTAAAGTGATTTTCTCACATAAACTCCCCATTCACTGTGCGCTCGTACATTATATTTGCAATAGAACACTTTTACGCGAACCGTGTACAAAAACGTAAAAATAATGACCATATGATTGTGATTTTTAGCATGGTCAGCCCTCCACTTTGAAAACCGTTCCGCGGCCCCTGTATCATAATTTTGTACAAAATAGGCCTACAGGGCGCTTCAAACAAAAGGCAACCGATCCTAGAGTGGCCATGTCCAACACCCATCCGTTCCGCTGCCGACACATGGAGCAGCAAAAAACAAATGAGCACCGAACGAGGCCCCTGTGGAGCCGTAATATGTGCAAACGCCGGGATATGTGCAAACACCGGTATATGTTAATGATTTTCAGGCTGAGGATGAAGTGCGACACCTCGAGGCATGTTCCGTTTATTGAAATGTTATGTTCTATTCTTTATTTTTGTCTTCAATTTAGTATCGTGTCGTTCTTTTGAAACGGTATATGTGCAACATTTCGCCGGGATTTGTGCAAACAACGGAATTCGTGCAAACGCCACGCAGGGAAATGTGCAAATCTGTCAAAATTTATCAACGGCATCTGTGCAAACGTGACGACGGGATATGTGCAAATGAACAATTTTCACGGGAAAGTGCAAACCTCCGGGATATGTGCAAATCACTGTTTTTATCCATATTAAGGATATTTCTCATGAAATGTTTCATAACATTACTGTTAAAAATGAGAAACATGCCTGCATAAGGGAGAAGCTACAACTAGTGTAATCGGCAATGAAACGCTTTTCAGAGAGGCAGGGGGGGCACCAGGCTTAGTGGACCTCCAAAACTAAACACACCCTAATCGTAATTATGACAATATCCTGAACCAAAAACTCTATCACAATCCTAACACTAATCCTATGCCTTCTGAGATATTAAAACCGGAGCAATTGTCGCAGGAGTATATGTCGTGTCACCTTAAAGGGACATTTAGTACTGTTTCGAACACTGCATGGGGCAATTGATTAAAGGGTTTGGGAGAGGCAAGCATGATTTCCACTGATACACACATTGAACTTGATCTGTTGTTTTCATTTCCAGATTTCATCAGAAGTTGTCGAATTTCTTTAAAATTTAATTATAAACCCAAAATGTCTTGATTACTATGGCATTTGATATTAATTTTTATGAATCTATAAACATTCAAACAAGACATTGTTTTAACACACCCAAAGTGATGTAGCGACGCGTCGCGACGCCAGCTTGTGTAATATCAACCACATGTGTAAAAACACTGTACCCACTAACGTATATAAAACTATTTCCCACATAATCATGTCATACTAGCGCACTTTACCAACAAGAGGCATACTATATACCCACAAATGCGATGCACTTTACTCTCTAAATGCAACATTGTCAGGTTGCAATTCATACACCTCCTCGATTTTACAACGAATGTTATTGTGATATGAATGCAGGGGCTGCGATCCCCGGGGGGAGGCAGGGGGTTCACAGTGCCCCCACTTTTTAGAAGCACTAAACAGTTTTCCCTTTTAACCCAAGAACTTTGCCCCTTTCATCTTAGAAGGACACGTTTTATGTGTTAAAGTGTGCCCCTTTACCTTTTTATAAATATAAGTGCCCATTCTCGTATGAGATAAATTTTCATTCCTTAAAACCGCTCTTTTCATGCCCTATCATTGCCAGTATTCCTTATTTCACGTTCTTATCCCTTCTAAAAGTGCATATTAAAAGGTAAAGTCCACGTCAGAAAAATTTTGATTTGAATCAATAGAGAAAAATCAGACAAGCACAATGCTGAAGATTTCATCAAAATCGGATGTAAAATAAGAAAGTTATGACATTTCAAAGTTTCGCTTATTTTTAACAAAATAGTTATATGAACGAGCCAGTTACATCCAAATGAGAGAGTTGATGATGCCACTCACTCACTATTTCTTTTGTTTTTTATTGTTTGAATTATACAATATTTCAATTTTTACGAATTTGACGATTAGGACCTCCTTGCCCGAAGCACAAAATGTTAAAATAATGGAATTCCACGTGTTCAGGGAGGAATGAAACTTCATTTCACATGACAATGACGAGAAAATAAAAATATTTCATATTTCAAACAATAAAAAACAAAAGAAATAGTGAGTGAATGACATCATCGACTCTCTCATTTGGATGTAGCTGGCTCGTTCATGTAATTGTTTTTGTGAAATGAAGCGAAATTTTGAAATGTCATAACTTTCTTATTTTACATCCGATTTTGATGAAATTTTCAGTGTTATGCTTGTTGAATTTTTCTCTTTTTATTCAAATCAAGTTTTTGCTGGGGTGGACTTATCCTTTAAATAATAAAAATCCTTTTAAAATGTTCCTCTCGCCACTTTAACCCTATCTAGGCCGGGGGGAGGGCTCGGAGGCTCCCTCCCCCCTTTCTCAACGAGTTGCGCGATATTTTGTCGCGGAAATTTTTGTGACCGTGCTGACTTTTTATTTTCAAGTCTTGCGCAACTTTTGAGACCAATTTTGCGTCACCCGAATGCGCACTTCCGAAGTTACGTAATGTTATGTTGGTGCATGTCAGACCAAAAATTGCTCAAAAACGTGATTTCGTGTACAAAGTAAATGTAAATTGTGCATGTTTTCAACAAAAAATCATAAATGTATGATTATTTTTAGTTTTGCTGGCCTGAATGTATGCATTTTATGCTGTTTATGATCTTAGAAGAGTCCCCAACGAATTTCATTGAAAAACAATGAAAAACAAAACGTCCAAACAACGAAGAAATACATAAGAAATTGCAAAATCAATGTAATACGTAAGAAATTGATCTGATATCACAATTTTTTCATGTACACTTGCTAAGAACATCACAAAGGGTTTGTAGCCAAAAAATTATAACTTTTGGAGCTTTATTTATGGAGTTACAGGGAAAAAGTAGGATTTTGCATACTAATTACGCTTTAATCAGCATAATTACTTTATAACGATTTGCATGAAATAAATTACTATACGATTTTGTAGATTATATCCCTGACAACATGCGTGCCAATTTTCGGTGCGATCGACGGCCGAGATCTCAATGGGGGGGGGGGAGCCCCCGGCCATATGAAATCCAAAATACCCCGGCTTAGATAGGGTTAAGTTGCCCCTTTTCACAGTAGAATTCTTCTTCTGTAGTGTGTACATTTTCACCTTTGATCAGTGCCCCATAGAAATGCCCCTTCTCTTTTGTTTTTTTTCAAATGTCCAATTTGCTAAAATAAGGTATACGTATTTGCATTTAGCGTCCTTTCTTTTATGCAGGGGCATCTGAGCCGAGGGAGGGGGGGCACTTGCCCTCTTAAGAAATGGACCTCGTTCCATGGACCCCAAAAGTTTTCAAGACCAAGGAGAAGAAAAGTGGTAAAATATGACAGTGTTCTCTATGTCAAAATCTATCACAAATGTTCTTTTTTTTCATTAAACGTTTCAAAATTTTGCTCGCTCGCTCGCAGCTTTAAAGAAATTTAGCCCCATACGCCATGTTTGCCCCCTCAATCATTTTGCTTATTACCCAACTAGGGTACATATGCTATTTTGTTTTTAAAAAAGTTTATTGTTTCAAGTGCCCTTTTAAAAAAAAGAAGTGCCCCTTTTCGCTGTGCCCTCCCCCTTTCAAGTTTGCTCTGCCGACCCATGCTGGTAGTCTCCTTTTCCAGACCCAGTGAGACTTTACCCTACAAGATGAAGGTTATTAGTCTACTTGTTAATACTCAGTCTTGGCCATAATTAGATTCTTCCAAACAACAGGATTAACGCTGTACCTGGAGTAGCTAAGAGTAGTCTTTACTCAAAATCCGGTGGTTAAAAAGAGAAATAAACTTTAAAACTTAGACCTCACCATCTTCTTAACAATTGCCATGTAATCGAGCATATGGACATAGAGTTATCATTTTCTCCAGACCCAGTCATTTGAAGAAAAAAAACAAAATCTTTAAAACTTCAATCCCGTCATCTTCAATACTAAGACCCTGTACAGGGTGCTATGTAAGCACTTGCCCGGGGCAAGTAGAAATTATAGTTGGGCAAGTGTTTTGAAGTAAAAAAAACAAAAGTACTTGCCCGAATTTGGCAGGCTAAATTCTCACAGTAAAATTACTAAAATTAGGGTCGATATGATATACCGACCGTAATTTTGGTCATGGCGGGCAAGATGAAATCACTTTGTACATGTATAAATAATGCAAGAACAAGGTACATCAGTTCATGTCAAAAGAGAGAAAAAAGGACAATGGTTTCTAAAACCATAATATTTTCTTTTGAAGAAAACTTTTTTCAATGATTTTTTTTTCGGGCAAGAGAAATAGATTTTCGGGCAAGTATATTCCAACTATTTAAAAATTTACTTGCCCAACAGGGCAAGTTCTTCTAAAAGTTATGTAGCACCCTGCTGTAATGTAGCACATCGGTATACAGCGTAATTATACAGTGCATGTACAGTGTACAGTGTAGTCTTTTTAATAAATGGTTATGGATTAAAGGCTATGCTATAGGTACCCTTGCTTTGTTGTAGATTATTAGTTTGGAAGATGATGGGGTCTTAATATTTAAGTTTTTTTTCAATCACCAGGTTTGGAGTAAAGACTACACTCTATATCCATTTTTCCCCACAGAAATGAGACGGTGGGGTCGTCAAATTGAAGATCTCCTATTTGTTTAATAACAGCGTCTGGGGTAAAGACTGTGCTCTTATATCCATGATTTTTTACAGGGTCTTATTTTTTAAGATTATAACATATTTTTTTTTAAACGGGTCTGGAGTAAAGCCTACGATATATACCCTTGCTCTATAACGGAGTCTTAGTCTTGGGTTTTAATTCTGAAGGGTTTTTTTTATCAAAGGTCTGGAGATAAGACAACTTTTTATATCCATCTTTTTTCACAGGAATGAGACTGTGGGGTCTTGAAAATTTGTTTAAATAAACGGGTCTGGCGAATTGAGAAATCGTTATATACACGTTCTTTATAACAGGTGCCACGAGCCTAATTACATCAGGGGAGCTAGAGATATTCGTTCGAACCAACCCATTCGAATTTTTGTCAATTTGATATTGCTGATTAAAAAATGTATGGATATGATTCAAAATCTAACACTGATTCTAGAAATGGTAACTGCCGAACTTGCTTTGCCCAAATTGGGAAGATAAATAAGTGACTTGGAACTGTTTTTCGACTGGCGGAATAATTAGGGCTAGTTTACTGTTTCAGATTTTACTGTTTCAGTTGATGAATTCGATCCATTCATAGTTATCTTCATAAATGGCGATTTGTTTTTAAAATGAGCTGGCTACGGTACCCTTTCCTGGTCAGATTTGGACTGTCAGATATATATCCTACACTGTTAAAAAAAAACCTGATTTTACAGAAAAATAAAAGAAGATTTTGCAGAAAGCAATACCAGAATCATTCTTTAAATTCATGAAACAGGAATTTTTCTGCAATTTAACAGAACAGGTCTGTTAGAAAAAGGGGAAAAGAGTGTTTTATTTAAGGAAATTTGTAAGATTACACACACCAAATACCAATTTCCTGTAAGATTACGCAATCTGGTAAGATTACAGGTGTTCTCGAGACTCTGCTGCAGGAACTTCTTTTAGTTTAAGGATAAATTTTCTAACAGTGTATCAAATGGTAGTGAACATTATATCCTCTAATTTTACATTTATTTTTCATGAATTTTTCAAAAGTGCCATTTTAAAAAACAAGTCTATGGGGAATGTTTTACGCGCGTGACACCAACAGAGTCTTAGTAGTGGAAGATGGCGGGGTCTAAATAGTTTTGAATTTGTTTAATCACCCGGTCTGGAGTAAAGACTACACTTTAAACCCCGTAACCACCGATAGCTCAGTTGGTAGAGCGAAGGACTGAAGATGGTTGACAACTGTTAACCTTATGTCGCTGGTTCGAATCCGGCTCGGTTGATGTGTTTTTTGGCGCAAATATTCGCTACTGAATGACACGCGCCGTACAAGCTAAAACAACAACAACAACAACAACTTATTCCATTGAAATTAGACGGAGAGGTATTATTTTTTTTTTATTCATAAAACAAAGTCTAGGGTAAAGACTACATTCTATATTCAATTGTACAAGGTCTTAATTTGGTAGACGGTGAGGTTTTGCAGTTTTTTCAATTATTTTTGAATGGCTATGCTCCTTATGTATGCTTTAGTCAGGATCTTAGTTCAGGATGATCTTCAAATTATTAAATGACCGGGTCTGGAGCATTAAAAGACTACACTCTACATCAATGTTATTCCAAACGATAGTGGGTTTTCAATTTTTGGTTGGTGCCCCCCTGCCTCTCTAAAAAGCGTTTCATTGCCGATGTCACTGTAGCTTCTCCCTTATGCAGGCATGTTTCTCATCTTTAACAGTAATTTTGTGAAAAATTTCATGAGAAATAGCCTTTATATGGATAAATGCAGTGATTTGCACATATCCCGGAGGTTTGCACTTTTCCCGTGAATATTGTTCGTTTGCACATATCCTGTCGTCACGTTTGCACAGATGCCGTTGATAAATTTTGACAGATTTGCACATTTCCCGGCGTGGGTTTGCAAAATTTCCGTTGTTTGCACAAATCCCTGCGAAATTTTGCACATATAGCGCTGTTTGCACATATCCTGGCGTTTGCACATAATCACGGCTCCACAGCCCCACAGACAATAATTGATTTATGTGTTTTTTTTTTCCCTAATACTGATTTGCCTCTCATCTTTGTAACATTTTCTTAGATAGTGTTTAATTTTCTCAAAATTAGGTAGAGTCTTTTCAACACGAGCAGATTACACTTGTTTCATCCAAATTATTAAACAATTTAAAGCATCGTTTCTTTTTTTCTGTGAAACCGAACAAAACATTACAGCAGAAAGATTTATTCTAAAGCTTGTTAAAAATTGTATAACAAGTCAGAATCGTACCCAGATAAGATTAAACACATGGCATTGATACAAAATGTATAACGTTTTCTTATTCCCTTCCACAAAAAGAGCATTTTGCATCTACAGTTATTTGCATCTTTGCAGATCCTTATTCAAACATAATATCTTATTTAGTAGTTTGTACTGAAAAAACCTCATTGTAGTATAAGTTGTATATCGAAA
Organism: Lytechinus variegatus; assembly: GCF_018143015.1. Classification (NCBI taxonomy): domain Eukaryota; kingdom Metazoa; phylum Echinodermata; class Echinoidea; order Temnopleuroida; family Toxopneustidae; genus Lytechinus; species Lytechinus variegatus. Next base: position 499,304 of record NC_054743.1, read on the forward strand.
CATTGTTTTAAAATAATTTTCATATCTCTGGTTTCCATCGAAATGCCATTGACAAGCCATCTATTACACATCTAAATCAAGTTATCATCATTCTTTTAAACATGATATGATATTAATGTCTACATCCTTTTTTGTCCTTCAGATAAATGAGAGATATAAGCAGGGTATAATGGTTCATTAAATTTCATATTGAGCTTTATACTTACATTTAATAATCTGATATAGGACATAATAATAAAGAAACTGAATTTTGATTGAAAATCTTTTTTTCATACTCTTCTCTTTCATTTTCATGTAGTAAATTGTTGATAAATCTAATGCCTTTGTCCCACCATTCCTTCAAGAATATACATTTTCCAACAATTTTGACATCACAATTATACCTTAAAGGGATAGCCTGCCAAAAAAAGAGAGAAGAACGCTGAACATTTCGAATAAAGGAAGAAACTATAATAAAAATATTCTTCCAAAAACGGTTTCGGGCCATGAGTGATAGTTTAGTGAAATATATATATCCCCTTTACCCCATTACTAACGGTTTCAAAAATGCATACATTAAAAGAGAAACTTCTTCACATGAATTTGACAGTATTATTCTTATCCAAGACAGCTTCAAAGCTCTAGATAATTCCACCATTTTCATAGTTACAAACAATCTGTTTCCTGCTTATTTTGTCGGGTTTCCGCTTCCACATACATTTGTAAAAAGACACATATACTGAATTTAGAAGATGATCGGACGGATTTGGAATAGACAAGAATAAATGATTGAATTGTGAAACAAGCAATGATTTGACAAGGATTGCACGACCAAATACAGAAATGTTACGCTTTGACCATGATTTCAGTTGTCTTTTTAGTTTATCAAATACTCCATCATAATTGAAAAGAAGGGAGATTTTTCAGATCAGTACAGAAAATGATTTCTAAATATCTAACGAATTTCATGTAAATCAACGTTATATCAGTTCCAGGCAAATCAGTCTGAAAAGATTTTTTCAGAGACCCAATACACAATATTTGCGTTTTAGTCATGTTAACCCTTAAAACCAGAATATTTTGAGTACATGTCTAAAAGGTCCAGTGCATATTGCAATCTTTCCTTACTATTGAGAAACAAAACGGTGTCATCTGCATATTGCAAGTTTGTATTCTTTTTTTATCAATAACTATGCCTTTAATCCGTTGACATTTTCTTACTACCATTCCTAAGATCTCTGGACACAGTATAAACAAATAGGCAGAGAGTGGGTCCCCTTGGCGTGAGGTTAAACAGCCATTAACCAAAACACTAGACGTAGAATTAGCATACTTAACTTTAATCCATTATCAAATGCCTTTTAAAAATCGATAAAAAGAATTATACCAGGTATGTCATTATTTTCTGTGTAGGAAATTATTTCATAATTAGTTCTAATATTTTCATCTATATATCTACCAGCGAGAAAACCTTTTGATCGTTGTGTACATTTTCTTCTAACAACGGTTTTATTCTATTTGAAATACAATGGGATGGAATCTTATATTGGACATTAAGTAAAGAAATTGGTCGCCAATTTCTGAGCAAGTTTCTCGGCTTATTCCCCTTCTGTAACAACGTTATTATTCCTAAATTTTGATGTGAAAAGTTTCTACAAGCAAATGCTGAGTTCAAACTGCTTAATAAGTAAGATCCAATATCTTGCATGAAAAGCTTATAAAATCCTGCAGTAAACCCATCTTCACCAGGGAATTTTCCCGTCCTCAAATTATTAATTCCTTTACGAATTTCTTCCAAAGAGATCTCTCTTTCTATCATGTTTGCTTTTTCGTCTGAAACTGGATTATGATCGATTTCTTTTAGTTGTAGTGAAATATCACGAAAATCTGGTACCTGTTAAAAACCGTAAAGTTCTCCGTAAAACATGAGAACTTCTCGTTTGATATCCTCATCCGTATATAACATATCATTATTTTTATCACGCAGTTGAATAATTTGTTTTTCCATCCTACGTTTTTTTAATGAGATCAAAAAAATATTTGGAGGGTTTTTCCTAATACATGTATTTCAATTCTTATAATGTAACTCTTTCCTCTTTCCTTTTAAGGTTTTCTCTTCTTAATAGATTCCAAATCTTCTTTTAACGAGACTATCTGTTCTAATATGTTATCCTTATTACAGACCAAATTTAAGTTAATTTCTAAATGTTTTATATCATATTCTAAGTCCATTTCTTTTTTATCAATCACCCTTTTCTTGTGTGCTTCATATTTAACCGTACATCCTCGTAATTCCATTAAAAAAAATTCAAAAATTACCTGGTCGCTTACAATAAACTTGCAAGATTTCTTATTAATATCCTCAAACGTATCCACATTGTGTTCATTCTTGTCAATATAATTCATTGTTATTTCTTTTATTTTATCTCTTATAATTCTTAGATATGCGTTGTGTGTAAACCTCTCTCCCCTGTTTCATAGATGCAGGCTATGTCACAATGGAAAACACTCCGTCCCTCGGATAGGATGTTAAATGGAGACCCTGCGTAGAGGAGAGTCACCACCTTTGCACGTTAAGAACCCACTGCACTAACATGACCAAGGGTAAGGGGAAACCCCGGTGTAGTGGTCCACCTGCATCCCCCCGTCAGTTACATCGGGAGGAGATACCTGTGGGTCATAGTGATTCAGTTCGATTTTCGCCTCCCAGGCACAGATGACGCCAAACAAATAATAATACTAATAATGATAATAATGATAATAATAATAATAAAACGCAGAGTACATACCACCACGAATTTTTAAATATGAGGAAGATTTTGGCTGAAATTATTCTACAAGTAAATTTTATCTCTGGAAGAGGGGCTGGTAGCCCTTATATGCGTTTTCAACCTATATTTTGTTTGCATTATGCCCGGAATTCATGTCATTTTCATGGAATGATAGGGGAATCGTCCTTGTTGTGCAAAAATGAACGGCAATGTACACCCCAAATGGTGCGCTGCGATGACTGCGCGTTATAAATATGACCGTTTTGAACAGGGTTTTTTTTGGAGGGGGGGGGGGAGGTGTCAAGTAAAATCGACTCTAACATGATAACGGGCAGCAAAATTTGGTATTGACTTAAAGCTTAGACATTTGGCAAATGATGATAGAACTTGAACGGAAATCAACGGAAATCTAAACGTTTCTAATGTAAATGCAAAAACATGGATCATCCGGCTATTTCGAGGAATATTTATCCTATAAACCTGAAATGTATCTTTATCTTCTTTGATACCTTTCAAACGAAAAAAGAATATATCAGGATTATGTAGGTGCCATTTCAGATTCCTACATGACAGAAATTATTTTAAAAGTCTTGTTTTCCAACTAAGTTGTCATATACGCGGTATTTCGCAAAATGTCACATTTTACGATTTGAGGTAGGAAATTTACAACCTTTATGAAGTTCCCGAATTAAAATATTTTGCTAAATTATTCTTCAAAGTTTTGTCTTTCAACTGGGCATGACAAAAAATAAAAATCTGAAATAGCCAACAATGACTTTTGGCGCTTTTTTGTTTCGCCCCAGCCCACTGTGCGGCGATGTAGCGGCGGATCCGGTGCTAGACAGATACGAACATGAAAATTTGAGAAGCGCAAAAAAAAAAAGGTTTCCATCTAAAGTCGGAGGCCCGCGGAAAATTTGAAAAACCTAAAAGATTCCTAAAATTCAAGGGGGGGGGAGCAAACTTGTGTTAAACTATACATTAACATTGCGAATTTTATTATGGCTCTCAAAAGGGTGGAAGGGGGTGGATCAGGTGTGCCCCCTCTTATGATCTGCCAGTTTGACGGCGTTTCGTGTTCCGACTCAGATTCAGAACCATTTTTCTTAGGCAGATATTTTTATTGGCTTTCGTTACTCGATCTGCAGACATACGGTAAATCAATTCCTTTAAAATTACGTAAGACCTACCATTTTTATTTTTCTATTTTCATAGGAAAATAAAAAAAGTTTCCGAGAATAAGGAACCTTACTCGGAACCTTAAGGAATTATAGGAGGGGGGCACACTTGATATACCCCCTTCCACCCTTTTGAGAGCCCAAAGAATAAGGTTCCGAGTAAAGAATGATATTTGCCGTAATAATTTTTTTTTAACCAAGTGCATACCTAGTTAACAAAAATGCATATAGCATTTCCATTTATTTGAAAACAGGATAAAAGAGCATTGTAGATTAAATGCCTTGCTCACGGGCATAGGTGCCGCGGCCGGGGATCGAACTCCGGACTTTCCATGTTTAGCCAGGCGCCTTAGACCGCTCGGCCATGATACCTGCTGGCCGATACCAACTCCGCGAGTGGAACCAGATCTGTCAATTCTAAACAATAATATTGTTTCTCAAACATTTTAAAGATAGGAAGAAAGACAAATAATATAACTTTACCTGCTGTTTTGAACATGACGTCCTTTGCAAATCCAGTTTTGTTCGATTTCCGTCTGTTAAACTCGGCCACCATTGCTTGATATGGATTACGTACAATTAATACAGCACTATCCATTTTAGGATGAAAGTAATGTGATTTGATTGTCAAAGTTGTCCCGGAGAAGGTTGAAGCCTTTTCGCCAATGAAACCTGTCACAAATATAACATTGAGGAAAATAGACTACGTTTTGACTCACATTAATTATCATAATCTCAATGAACCGTGCTTATAAAAAAAAGATTTTGAGAAACAAGGTCGGCATTATTTAATTCAATATAACACAATTTAGTTTCGCCTATCATGCCTATAGGGAAATTAATTTTCATTTTGAACAAGACGTTTTGTAAAATTTATGAAGCAAAACGGCATAGGTACTTCTGGCAGAGGCAACAAACGGCAGTGATAATAATGGAAGAGGTAATAACGGCAGAGGTAATAAAAATGGTAGAGGTAACGCAGGGGCAGATCCAGCCTTCGCATATAGGGGGGATTTTTTCAGCCATATTTCAGAGTAAAAATGACTATAATTGTAAGTCTTAAATCATGCCTCCCAACTCTCTTGTCACTTTCTACATTTCTTTTTTGATCTTACTTTTCCCTAAAAAGAGCCATGCTAGCAATTACTGAAAGTAAGAGAACGTATTTTTATGAATAAATTATAGCCTCCGCAATAATTTTTTTTTAACGTTTTGTTCCATTTTTAATTTTTCTCCTTGATTTCACAACCGAATGCAAAGCAATGAATAAATAAAAAAAACATTCCTAATAGAATTCGTTTTGTCTCTATCGTTTGAATCGTTCTATCTAATAGTACAGAGGCTGTGAAGTTGCTAGGAAGCTTCAGTCCTCACCCCTTTCAGCAAGCACTTACACAAATCCGAAGTCTATATAAATTTGTGATTGTGTGGCAAGTCCTCTCTCCCACATTCAGCTCAACTCCTCCATTATCAAAACGCTCAGCTGCCCCTGTTTTTTATTTAAAAATCATATATTTTGGTTTTGATGCTAACCAGGGTAAGCGCCTCAAATGCTTGCAGTAACGGAAACAATTTTTTTCTATATGAATATTTTCTACCACGATATTCGCCGGTAAAAAAAAGAAGAAAGAAATTCGCGAAAAAGTAGGAAAATCAATAAAATTTAGGTCAGTATCACCCCTTTTTTGGGGAAGGGGGGGGGGTGTAGGTCACACATGAATAAAAGTTTGTAGGATTGAGAGGGTTCTGTCTGGTGACACGCCAGACAAACGTGTTTTCTTTATAGTAGGTGCCTTGACGTACTTTATCATCATATATCATTCTATTTCCTCCATTTCAGGCGAGGAAACTTTTAGTTCATTATTGGTTTTATAATTTGAAACGATTATGTTTCCGTCAACTTTTCAATGCCAAAATTTTCATCTGAGAGAAAAAAAGGAGAATAAGATAAAGAGCTTGTAAAACCTAACCTATTTTAAATTCATTCTGTAAATTAACGTGAATATCTAATAGTACAGAGGCTGTGAAGTTGCTAGGAAACTTCAGTCCTCACCCCTTTCAGCAAACACTTACAAAACTCCGAATTAACATGAATAAATTAACATGAATAAAAAAAATCCCATTTTTTTTGCCGATGCATCCCCGTCCAACAGCTCAAACCCTGCACCCTAAAAAAAAACTTTGCTGTACCTGTATAACATTTCCAATTTTCCATACATTTTGGTTTGGATGCTAATCATGGTAAGCGAATGCTGTTATATTTTATATATACACCCCTCAAAAAAGTTTTGCAACTCAGTTTTGGGGGATGATATCTGTTTGGTTAATGAAGAATAAAAGATGAAACTGGTTTCATTGGAAAGCTGAATTATTCCTCTTTACAGTGACATGCCATTTGCCGTGATTATGTAATCATGGAATATGCAGTCACCATGAACATTGAGAAAAGTCAGAAGTGAAATGTTGCAAAGTGCATTGATTTCTAACAAGAGTCTCCATTTCTATAGAATTTCCACCATGCAGGCCGGCCGGTGCAGTGAATGCACTCGGTCCATCCTCGAAACAATTGGAAATTCGCTATTGGAAACGACGCATTTTGCAACATTTCATTTCTAACATTGCTGCGTATTATCATGTCTGTGTATTTCATGATAACACTAGCATTACAAATGACACATGATTGTAAAGGAGAATAATCATGCTTTCTAAAGATATCACTTTTACACATGATGATGGCACATTAAGAAATTTATTGGCACTCAAACTTGCAGTTTGAGTTGCAGAACTCAAACATGAGATGGCAACGAATTTTACAACATTTCATTTTTGACATTGCTGCATATTTATCATGTCTGTGTATTTCATGATAACACTAGCATTACAAATGACACATGATTGTAAAGAGGAATAATCATACTTTCCAATGGTACAACTTTTACATATGATGATGGCTCACTAAGAAATTTATTAGCACTCAAACTTGAGTTGCAGAACTTTTTTTGAGGGGTTTATATAAAATATGTATAATATATATATATATAATTATATATATATAATATATATATACATAATGTATATATATATATATATATAATATATATATATATTGGGGGAGGTCGTAACGGGTGAAAAAAAAAACTGGTCAAGGCGGTCTTTATTCTTATCTTTTCTACCCGCGTTACTTATAATTAAAAACGTAAAATAGGAGAGAGGAGACAAAGAAGCAATATTAGACTGTATAGGTCAGAACATTTCTATCGGGAAAGGGGGGGGGGGGGCTAGGTCAAACAAGAATAATAAAAAGTCATCAGTTTGACAAGGGTCTGAGGACCGAGTTGCGACAAACAAACGTTTTGGGATTTTTTAAAAAAGTAATCTAATAAAAAAATAAAGTCATATTGTTATTCGTTTAAGCAGATATTCATGGAAGTTTTATCAAAAGTGCACTTGTCTATTTTCCTTTTATCTCTGTCTCTCATTCTCTCTCGTTCTCCATGACATCTCAACTTTTTTTTCTATAATTTTCCTAAATGATTCTTCTTTCATCCTTATACGCATCATCCCCAAGGGAAGCGCTTTTATGCAATATGAATCACTGACAGATGTCATAGGCATCTGTTTTATTGGTAATTCATACATTTTTTTCCTTTTTTTGGAAATGGTATGTAGGTCGAAAAAAAAGTATTCATAAAAACTTTTTGTATTCCTAAGTACGAAGAGCATTCAATAGGTAATCCTGCCGATAAACACTTATCTTTTTTTTGTTCCGGGCGTTGACCATCTGTATCCTGCTCTTTTCGGAAGGAATTTGTTTGAGTGGCCGCCCAGACATTCTTTTGTTTGGGTAGTGCAGATATCATGAACTACATGGACGTTTCCCTCTTGAAAAGAGCACAAGATGAATGGTGTGCTAAACTGCTTTCTTTTCTCTTTTTTAGAATAGTGCACAAAAATAATGAGAAGAGGGATGGATGATGGGGAGGGAAAAAGTTCAGAAGTGTACCGAGATCAGCTCAAGTACTAAGACATTACAAGCTTTTTGTTTTGCTGAAAATACAATCGATCGATGAAACCAAGGATTAAAATACTAAAAGAAAATAATGCAATGAAATGGAAACAATATTTCAATTATGCCACAAAACATCTAGGATGAAATTTTATATTTTCGTGTGATTACTTGCTTGGATTGTTGGAGATAGCATTGCCGCAATTTTATATAGATTTGTTAGAAGTATGGAAAGAGACGAAGGATTTCCGTTTAAAATCTGAAAAATTTAAAGGAAATGAGATATTTTTAACAATAAATTTGTACGAATTGAAGGGAAATGCATATTCAACCAAAAATATATGAAAATAAAATATTCACAGATTTAAACATATTATGGATTATGATGGAAACTTAAGGCCACTTTCGTACTTTCAAAGACGTGGTTTAAACATAAATGATTTTCATTTGATAGAGTCAATTTAGAAAACTTTTCCAGTCAGCTGGAAACGAAATATGAAAATAGATTGCAAAGAGGCTTCCCTTAAGGACCAAATATCTTTTGTTTCTGGAAAGAGAATATTGTCAATAGAGGAGTTAGTATCTAAAAACGTTTATGCAAATCTTATGAAATGTACCTTCTCAAAACCTGATGTTTTCGAAAGGTTAAAAAACAAATATAGTTTCTCTTATGAAAAGACTGAACACATTTACATGAGACCAAGACAATGTACGCTGAACAGTAAACTAAGAGAATTTCAGTTTAAAATGTTACACGGCATTGCTTATACAAATCATCACTTGATCCGTTTTAAAATCTCACAAAATAACCTTTGTTGTTTAATATTTAAAAAAGAGGAGGAAACATATTGCCATTTTGGGGGAATGTGAATATGCTTGTCGGTTTGGGATAATTGTAAAGAGATGTTTGGTTTTATTTCTACGGGTAATTTAAGCTTGGAGGAAATCCCGCTTAATCAATCACTTTTTTAATCTTTGTTTAATTTTTAATCTTCAAATGGAGGGAAAGGGTGCACTTATAACCATGGATGAAATTAAAAGGAAATTTAAAGATGAATGGGAAGAAAGAAGTCTGGCGCTAGGTAGAGGTAAGAGGCCTCTTCATTTAAGGAAATGGGACAATCTCAATTAAAAGAATAAATAGGGAGAGTGAGGCAAATTACGAGAGACAAAGCCACAAAACAAGATAAAAACACAGAAAAAAATACGAAGAATTGGAGTCCCTTCCATGTAGAGTATAGGCATAAAGGGGAGAATGCTCCTAACCTGAGTACGGGGGCGGGGGGGGGGGGTAATTGCTGAAACGTATTAGTATTAATTTCTAGTATTTTTGAAGTTTGATGTATAATTTGTATAAATAGATTTGTAATGGATTTATTGTATAATTTATAATTATGTTTGAAATGCTTTGTACAAATTGCTTATAGAATGTAATTGTGTATTTTGATTTGAGAGAATACAATAAAACATCCTGTAAAAAAGGAGATATCATTCAATCTAGAGTGATATCTCCTTGTTGAAACAAATAAGACGAAAATGGTGAATAAACGCGTAGCTTATTACGTGACGATCTTGCAGAAAAGATTTTAGCTTCGGTTACACGAGCCTATTCACTAGTGGCAGGCCATAGATATTCATTCGAGCCAACCCATTGCTATTTTTTTTTTTTGATATGGCTGATTGACAAAGTGTATGCATATGATTGTCCATCTAACACTGATTCTATTTTTGGTAATTACGGAACATTACGAGGCCGCCATCATTTTCAAGCTTAACCGCTCACGATGGCGGTCTCCTGCATTCGTTTAAACTGTTATTTTACTTTCATTGAATATTGCTGCTTTTTTATATTAATTTTTCATTGCTTTGTTATGACTATTTCTTAACTTGTTTTGTAAAACTTAATTGTATCACCTAGATGATATGTTGAATATTTATGCTGAGTGCAGAAATAAATTCAAATCAAATCAAATCAAACATCCTTTTCCCACATTGGGAAGGAATATCACCAAGTTTGGACTGTATTTTGACTGGCGGAGGATTAGGCCTATTTTGCTATTTGAGGTGATGAATCTGCTCCCCCCGAAGGTGTCTTCAAACACGCCAATTTATTTTTAAAATGAGCCGGTCAAGGGACCCTTTTCTGGTCAGATATGGATTGCCAGATATATATCCTATACAATGGTAGTAAACATTTGACCCCCGAATTTCATCCTTAATTTTTATTAATTTTTTAAAGTGCCAATTTAACACATGAGTCTATGGGGAATGAATTAGGCCTGTGAAACCCTTATCTTTCAGAACGATATGGATCATTTCACGTGACCAGAACAAATCACGTTATCAGGCCTGGTGTGCGCACGCGTACGTGCACGTCACAAAATTCATCCTCCCCGTCTGACTCCAACGAAAAATTCTGGTAAAGTTGAAATGATTTCCTATTTTGGGGATTTTCCCCACGTAGCTGTATATTTTTTCATTTGATTATCAAAATAGGTTTATAAAGGAAATAGTGGCAGAGGTTTTAGAACATAACAATTACAAAAAAGCTGACAAACTTCATTGAATTAAACCAAACAAATCTCGGCTTCTGTAGAAGCCCTTCGTAGCTAAGTGAACGACTCGCTGGGTTTATTTGGAAGCCCGTCGCACAAAAAGGGCTGGGGTACCCTTGCATTATATTCGGTCGATCCGATGGTACATAGTGCTTTGTCGATCGTCCGGTATTTAATTTTGTGAAATCTGTTCACCCTTGCTGGAACATCGAACTTATTATTTTTCGTATACCGCAATGAATCTAATCAATTATTCTAATTTAATGTATTAGGAAAACTTTTTTTCTAACGCCCTACGTGGGAGACATACATTTATCATACAAACTTGTATTGGAAAAAAAAAATTGTGATTTAATGTAATGGATATCAATTCTCTATGTTTCAGGATAGTTTTTTTTTTCTCCATACGTACCAATTTCTCTCCCTTCAGCGTGAACTATACACATAATCCCGTCTCCTTATGAACAGTGTAAGAACTAGAAAACATTTGAAATATTCTTCTTGAGTTTTAACGGGGTGCACAGGGTGGAATTAGAAAAGAACAAAGAAAGGTATATCAACACACAAACAAAATTAAAATAGATTAAAGACATTAATGAGCAGACTTGATTTTTTTTGTAAATCAAAATTGACAACTTATTAACAGAGGTCCACACATCACCAATTGGAAACATATCAATAAAAAACATTAATGATAAACTTAAAACAGAATTATGAATATCAGGGGCTTTTGCGAATTCACATTATGTTTAAACAAACGTGCGGTCAATATTCGGATCGTCAATTCGTTGATATGGTTGATAAAAACAGTTATTTAAAACCCTAATGAAGGAAATGAAAGGTACGTTGAAACGAATACTAGTATGACCAAGATCATACAAAGCAGAAGTGCAAAAAGCGAACACCAGCAAAATTGGTTGTGCTCATCGATTTTTTATTTGGTTCTTTTGCTATTGTCAACAGTCTGGGAGAGTCTTGCTCCCTGTCCACACCGATCCCTCTCCTTTGAATCACATCCGCTTCCCAATTCATGACAGGATGTTCATGGAAATGGGGGGGGGGAATTTGTTGATGCGCTCACAACAATAAATAAGGATATTCTTTTTATTTCGGTTAAAATCGGGTCTCTAAAACTCTCGCACTATAAAAAGCATAAATTATGTAACATATGTAACAGATTTGTCTTTTTACTAAAACACCTGATTACATTACCTGCTCTCCATTGCGGTTATATTCGAATTGGGAAGAGATGAAAGTGGTGGAAATAATAAAGGGGAAGAAGGAAGAGCATGATGACAAAAATGAAGAGGGGTTCCAGCTTTATGATAACAACGCATATATTACGCGCAATTTTATACAAAATTATAGACGGGTTTAAAACGAATATCCCTGATACACCTACATGATAATAATAACACGAATAATTGAGGTCGAAGTATAGATTAAAGTGCTTCTCAACCTTTTTCTTACTCGAGGACCACTTTGACTATCAGATCTTTTTCGAGGCCCACCAACTAAAAAAAGAAACTGATTGTCTCGACCATTATAAGGAGCATATTAGTGCGTAACTTTACGATCTTCTGCAGCAGTGCTTGAGCCAAAAAATGAGGGGATTGATATGGCGTATCGCGTACAATTTATAAAATGTTGCAAGCATGGCAGGCAAGCAAAAATTTCGACATTTTTATTACAAAAAATCCAAGTTTGTGATAGATTTTGACACAATATTAAAAAAATAATATTATATTTCACCCTTATCCCTTTCCTTCCTTTTCTATTTTTTTCTTGGTCATGAAATATTTGGGGCCAGAGCCCCCCCCCCCCTTTCTGTACGCAAGTGTTCTGCTGTGAATTAAATCCAGCCTTTTTCCTACCGAAACACTCTTTTGGCTCTCCTGGATGTTTTGTGTTTAGGTGTCTCTGAAGCTCTGACGGTTTAAGCGCCTTATTTGAGAATAAATTCAGCACATTCGACACACATTGCTTTTGCATCACTGTGCAGTTATGATAAATCCAAGTTTAATGTATTCAGAGTCACATTTTCTTAGTTACCTTAGTTACGGTAGATTTGTTTCCTCTCTCACCCTTTCGCTTTAAAACAAGGTCCATTTTGATGAAAGTACATGTTTCATGAAATTTGAACATAAAGCTCTTAAGCACATTCAAAGCAATCAGTTTGAGAAATAAATGCATTTGCAAAGGTCCGGTGAATGGGCGATAATAATTAACTACATAAAAATATGCATACATGAGGCCTGAGGTTCAAATCAAAGATAAATCAGAACCGTCATACAATGTGTATGTATATCACAACATGCTACCTATAGCATGATAGGCATGCCTTTAGCTTTGTTTGACCCACGGAGACCGATCAAACATACCATTTTCGGACATTAAATAGAACATATAAAGGAGGAAGGGGATAACAAGATGAGGAAAATTAAAGAGGGGTTCCAGTATTTTAATGAGAATAGTAACATCCCCTTTTCCCTTTTCCTTGTTTCTTTTCTTAGTCCCCCATCCCTCTCGCTTTCTCCCATTCAATAACTTTTATCCCCTCAATTCATCTTTCTCAATTTTCCCTTCCTTTTTTTAATTTCTCATTCCTTATTCCTTTTCTTTCTCCTTTCTTTTATTTGCCTTCCACCTTCCCTCTTTTCTTTCTATCTCACCTTTTTTTTCATCCCCTCTGTTTTCTCCCTCGCTTCTTCGTCTTCCTTTAATTTCCCCCTTTCTTATTCCTTATCCATGTCACATTTTCCTTATTTCTTTTCTTTGCCCCCCCCCCCTTCCCTCTTCGTCCCTGTATTTTCTCTTTCTTCCCTTTCCCATTCTTTTCTTCGCTCCATTCCCCTTCTCTCACTCTTTCTATTTTTTCAATTTCTCTTGTCTATTTCCTTCTCGTTTTCCCTCCATCCCTTCCTTTTTTGCCCACTTCTTTCATTTTTTCTTTCTTCTTCTTGAATGAGCGGATGCTAATTCGGGACTAGTTTCTTATTGATGCAACGAGATCCGGAAATTATGAGACAATATAATTACAAGACTGAGCGCAAGAATGTTCAATAATTGTCATCAGAGTAGAAATGGGCAGATGCGAGTTACAATAGTATTTTCTGATATGAAAAACTGGGCAATTTCCCAAATATTTCTTCCCGCTTTTTCTTTTTTTCCTCTACTTTTTTTTAATTTCCTTTTCTTTTGTTCAATTTCAATTTCAATTTTATTTATTTCACTTCCATCAAACAAAAACAAATTGTATACCATATATATAAAAATTAGTATTTGTATCCATTGCAAACAAAAACAATAATACATATATTGTGAAAAAAAAATTACACGGTTTGGGCAACACATTGGAGGTTTTAAATAAGTATACTATTTTTCAAAAGAAATTAAATTAAGATGGAAATGGAGGGACCCACTAAAAAGCAATGCTTGTACAATGAGGGCCCCTCAAAAATAGATAACAAAACCAATAGCAGAGTACAAATACAGACATATGTAATCAAATGAGAAAAATAAATTAATGAGAGAGAAATAATACTCACAAGATATAAAATACGAAGATATCAAAAAATATAGTTTGTATAGTACAAAACAACCCGTCCTAAAATATATCCACCCTTCCCACCCCCCCCCCCCCCCAAAAAAAGAGAAAGGGGAGAATGCCCTGAGAAGATGGATGGGTGCTGCTAAACGTAGGTAGAACACATGCCAAACGTAGGTAGAACACATGCTAAACGTAGGTAGAACACATGTCCCCTGTCCTTCTTACCTTTTCCTGCACCCTTCCTTCTATTCCCGCTTTCGCTTTTTTAATCCATTTCATTATGTCTCCCTTGTTCATTTTAATTAATTTCCCCTCCTTTCCTTCTCTCTTTCTCATTCTGTCCTTCTTTTTCTTCTTTTGTCTCTTCTTCTCCCCTTCGATTTTTTTTCTTTTCTTCTTTTCCCTCTTTTCCTTCTGTCTCACCTTCCCTTTTTCATCCCCTCTGTTTTCTTCTCCATTTCACCTTTTCCTTATTTCTTTTCCTTACCCGCTCTCCCTCTTTCTCCTCTTCGCCCCGCTCTATTTCCTCTTTCTCCCCTTTCCCTTCTCTCACTTTTTCTATTTCTCTTATCTCTTTCCTTCTCGTCTTCAATCAATTCCTTCCTTTTCGCCGTTTTCTTTCATTTTTGCTTTCTTTTCCCTTTTATCTGCATCTTGTAGATCCGCGCCTGAAAGGCATATCAGGGTATAGAATAAACAAGTGGAATGCCTCTGGCCGTCTCACCTGCATCACGCGGTTCAATATAGCAGCAGTGCTGACTTTGCATACTACTCTAACTCGCACAAGATGTTCAGTGATACATGGTTACTCTTATGTCCTCTTTTTATGAACTAGACCAATAAACTTACAGAGATATGATGGTTATTCAACAAAAAACCCCAACATGGCCAAAGTTCATTGACCTTACATGACCTTTGACCTTGATCATGTGACCTGAAACTGGAACAGGATGTTCAGTGATACTTGATTACTCTTATGTACAAGTTTCATGAATCAGATCCATAAACTTTCAAAGTTATGATGGTAATTCAACAGATACACCCAATTCGGCTAAAGTTCATTGACCTTTGACCTTGGACATGTGACCTGAAACATGCACAGGATGTTCAGTGATGCTTGATTACTATTATGTCCAAGTTTCATGAATCAGATCCATAAACTTTCAAAGTTATGATGGGAATTCAACAGATATCCCCAATTCGGCCAAAGTTCATTGACCCTAAATGACCTTTGACCTTGATCATGTGACCTGAAACTTGCACAAAATGTTCAGTGATGCTTGATTACTATTATGTCCAAGTTTCATGAATCAGATCCATAAACTTTCAAAGTTATGATGGGAATTCAACAGATATCCCCAATTCGGCCAAAGTTCATTGACCGTAAATGACCTTTGACCTTGGTCATGTGACGTGAAACTCATGCAGGATGTTCTGTGATACTTGATTAACCTTATGTCCAAGTTTCATGAACTAGGTCTATATATTTTTTAAGTTATGATGACATTTCAAAAACTTAACCTCAGGTTAAGATTTCGATGTTGATTCCTCCAACATGGTCTAAGTTCATTGACCCTAAATGACCTTTGACCTTGGTCATGTGACATGAAACTCTAATAGGATGTTCAGTAATACTTGATTAACCTTATGGCCAAGTTTTATTAACTAGGTCCATATACTTACTAAGTTATGATGTCATTTCAAAAACTTAACCTCAGGTTAAGATTTGATGTTGACGCCGTCGCCGTCGGAAAAGCGGCGCCTATAGTCTCGCTTTGCTTCGCAGGTGAGACAAAAAGGGTGACCATGCAGGGAAAGAATAGAGAAAATAGTTCTAGGACGACCTCTGGAATATAGGGTCAACATCAACAAATACCAGCTCCATCGTCAGAAACTCATTTAGGATCATGACTTACCATGTCAGTGAATAAAATAACGGATACCATGGGAAGAATATTTATAGAAAAGAACCCTTTACGTTGGTGCCTGTGTGTAATCGAACACAATAATTCATTCGGTAAAAAGGCCTAAAATCCTAATAATCAACCCAATACTTTGTAATTTTCATAACAGATTTTATCCACGATAAATAATGAGAAAACGGCTTCGAAAACCTATGCTTGATACGACATAAAAATCACATACAGTCTTTAACAGAAGAACTTTCGAATTTGTGAACGAAATAACCTAAAATCACAAAATACAGTGTGAAATGTGTAAATAGTCCACTGAATTCATGTGGTTATATCACCAGTGTTCGTAGATCAATTTTTTTGTGTGGAAAGAAAAGTTTCGTAATGAATAAATTAGATGACGTAATGAGGTCAAATGAATAATTAATTCTGTAACAGGATACCACTAGTATCGAAGACAAAAAATCGGGGAAATCGCGTATTAATGACGCTCTTAGCCAATGAAAAGGCCGGATTATGAATATCTTCATGCTCATGAATGTCAATGAGGGCTTATTTTTGTCTTCAAATGATGGCGGTAGGCGGAGCCTAATCTCATTTGTTTTGTGTTTAACGCGCACACAGCTTTCGGTCTATAATAAAATATTATAGGGCTCACAGGCCTAATTCATTTCCAAAACACTTGTGTGTTAAAGTGGCACTTAAAAAGAATTCATAAAAAATGAGGAGGAAATTCGAGGGTTAAATGTTTACTACAAGTGGATATGATACATATCTGACATACCTTATCTGACAAGAAAAGGGTACCTGGTCCGGCTCATTTTAACAATAAATCAGCATTTACGAAGACTACACCTGACGGTACCAAATCCATCACTTGACTGAGTAAAATGACCCTAATTCTTCCGCCAGTAAAAATATAGTTCCATAGTGGTGAAATATCTTTCCAATTTGGAAAAAGTAATTTCAGTAGGTACCCTCCCTAGAATCAGTGTTGGATTGACAGTCATATTCATTAATCTTTGTCAATCAGCAATATCAAATTAAAAAATTGAGCAATTGGGTCGAATGAATATCTTTGGCCTGCCAGTTGTGATTGGGCCCGTGCAGCCTGTAAGGTCTTTGGCTGAGGCGATGGTAGAACAGCGCTCTGCGGTCGCTTTTCACCAAAATTGCAGCTCATTGTGGCAAATCAATGCGATCGGAACGGCGCGAAGAAAAATATGCGAAGCCTTGGACTCGATTTGGAGCGGATTTCTGTCTTCTTTTCTCTCGATAAGAAGGAAAGGCGATTGCTTGGAGCGACTTTCCTTGTTCTTCTCAATACGACAAAAATGCTATGCCTTGGAACGGAAATTTGAGTGTGAAAATGGGGGTCCCCTCCGCGGCACATATCCAATATACATACTGAGTGCCCCTTGGGATTTTGGCTTTTCAGATATTCAAATTACATGTATGATATGGCTTCTTTGCTAACTCACGTCGGGCGCAATTACCTGGAAAATATTTACGCCTCGCCTTGGTCAAGATATTGATGATTTTGGCGCTTTATGGGCGCAATTGAAGGCTTTATGAGCGCGAATTTGCGCTCAGCGCCCTCTTATTTCAAGGCTTGGTAATTACATGCAGCATGTAGAGAAGTGCATCCTCTAACTTTTCTCAGAGATTCATTAACATAAAAGTTGCTTTAATATGTTAGAAAAAGCCCTTTGCCTACACATCACTTTAAGTAATATACACCTTTCTACCGCTATACGTCATGTATTTAAGCGTGTTAGTCACACCAACTAAGGCGAGGTAAGACCGATTTAATCTATTGTACTCTCTTCAAAGGCATGCCAGAGATCGCGTCGTAGTCGATGTCAAAATTCCCGACCTTTCGTTTGAGGACGCGGACGCTTATTTACAACGGTCGTTGACTTTGGAAGGGACTTTTTGGGCCCGTCATCATGGTCGTAAAACTCAGTCCTGCAATGCAAATTGTGTGACATGAGATTTTTTTTCGTTTCGCATCTGCGACGGAAACATTCAATATGCGTTTCGTGTGCAAAATTCTGGTTGCTACTATGGTAACAGCGATTTATCCGATTGAGGACGACTTTCCAAAGCCACATTTGACTCCTCCTAGAGCTCGAGAGGCCGCCCGGGGGCCCACTTCCATTGATTAGTGGATACCAGTAGCGACCACCCGTAAAAGGGGACAGAGTGGGCAGGTACGTTACGTATATAGGCCTATGTAACGTTATAAGGGTGTCAAAACGATGTTTGAAATGCTGAAATAAGGGATATATATTCAATACTTGTAGGGTTTCACAAGCCAAATACTTGTTAAGAGATGCATTTTCATAATCTGGAAAAGAATTGCTTCCCTTGTTTAGCATGTTTAGGGTACTTTTCGAAACCCCATGGTCGTGCCTGGTATCCACTCATCAATGGAAGTGGTCCCCCCGGAATTTGAATCTAATCCCCATTTCTGGGGAATGTAAAACATAATGCCCCTCACATCGTGTGCGAGAGGCATATCGTTTGTGTATAAGGAGTAAACAAAAGAAACAAAGAAACAAAAGAAACAAAAGGAAACGAGTTCAAAGGTATCGCATATGATGTGTACATATCAACGCATGCGAAATGTTCGGCTGGAGAGGTTGATCTTATCCATGAAATCTATTGCCAGTGATCCACCAATAATCCACATTAAATGTAATATCGATTCGATGGACTGTAATGATCTATATTTAAGCCTTCATTCAGTAAGTTTTTCCTCACTCAATATGTTCTCGATTTGTTTGAAAAACCACTTTCTTCTCCATGTCATAAATCTATTTAGGTCCTGCATTTTGAATATCTCCAGCATCAGTAGTAATATACATGCACGGGTGTCGCGGAGAGGGATTTTGCACACGAAAAGCAGATTTGTAGGGCCTGTAACCCCCCTGTTACACAAAGCTTAGCATTGATCGTAGAGCAGTTTTCTACGTTTGATTCTATTGACTGTAATGCACAATCAATCTTAAAAATCAAGTGTATGATTAAGCGTTAACTTTTGTGTTAGGGGACCCTAATACTAGCGTCCGTGATGATTGCGAAAGGTCCCAATTGTGACTCGGACACGGAGGTTGATTTTTGGTGTCATTTTATTGCAATATCGAATAATACATTCGCATGTATTTCTTAATATGAGCAAGTTAAGTCATTAATACTGTTATACAGCATATAAATTTTCTCGTTGATATATCCCCTTTCTTGACAAATGCTGATATTTTGTATTAGTTGTAAATGATAAAACAGAAAGATATTAGAGCATATTTTTTGACCAAAAACACGTAGATTTTGGCATAAATTCTCACATTTTTCGAAAAATATCAACCAGACATTCCCGGAAACGATTGCAATCAATTTATGATAGCTTAATCATAGTGAATTGTGTATTCATTTCAAGATTTTCCAATTATCTGTACAAAAATATTAAGGATAAGGCATTTCAATTAATTTTGGCAGCCATCTTGGATTTAAGCAAGTTAGATGCCTTTCCCCTATTCGGAAAGTTTGGGACTTTTGGTATGTTGTACTAGGGACCTCACAGAAATGCATTGTGGTAAAAAAATCTGTTGCAATTTGTTTCAAATTTAGTTAAAATTTGGGCTACAATGACTGGACTATATAAATGCCAATTCCATTTTCTTCTATCCGACTACTATTTTTGAAGTGACCGATATTGCTTCCTCCTTAAATAATGAACACAGTTCTGGTCATGATGACATCAGTAATTTTATATTAAAAGGTACTAAATCGTCTGTTCTTGAGCCTTTAACAAATACATCAAATAATATATTTTAAATGGTACTACGAAAATTACGGAAGTCATTCTCTTATATTCAAACAGGGAGACGAGCTTGATGCTGGTATTTACCGTTCTATTTCTTTACTCTCTTCTCTTTCTAAGCTTTAAAAAAGATTAATTTATTTAGAACGACTAAATTTCTTAAAGTCAATGATAGTTCAGATTATAAATTTGGAATTGCCAAATTTGACATAATGGATACGCGCCAATAAACTATTTCTTAATTTAAACAAAAACAAGTATATGATATTTACTAACATTACTGAATCTTAACCTTCTGACATTATCTGTGATGATACTAAATTACAATATATATTATGTAATCTAATATTAATTACAAGCACAGCTTCACAGGGGACCTCTCCATTTCCAGCATGTTATTTTCAGCCACAAATATTCCATAATCCATATTAAGTTTCATATTTATAATTTAGATGAATATATATATATATATATATATATATATGTATATATATATATATATATATATACATATATATTGTGTTACATGTTTCTTTATTACATTTCAATTGTTATAACTGTATTTATGATGGATTTTGTCTACTGTTTTGTTGGAAATGAGAAAAAAATACTACTGAAACAGAAAATAAAATGTGTTTCCCAAATTATTTTTTACGAATTATAGTTGATAACAAACTTTCTTGGAAAATACCCACAATTCTTGATTAGACGAAATATTAATTTTACAAAAAAACCCACTCCAAATTATATGTAATGCGCAAGTTTATTCTCATACAGATACAGATCCATTGTTTCTGAAACATAAAATCATGAAAATAAAAAAACTTATATTTGAGTCAATTGGGTCAATTCATGTATAAATATATAAAAAATCATTCGTTACCCCGCATATTGATTCCATGTTTCTCCCAAACCACACCAATTATAACTATTCCACCAGGCAGTCAAATGAATTTCACTTGCCCCTCCTTAGAACGCTTCTAGCACAAAATACTTAAATACAGGTTCAAGATTTTGGAATCTCCTTGACGATGAGATTAAAGACGCCCGTTCTTGTCTGTCCTTTAAAAAGAAACTAAAATGTTATTCCTAAAATCTTAATGAATTATATTTATTATTCCAAACTAAAATTCTTGCTAGGCTATATGTGTTTATGCAGTACATGAAGCCTTACTTTTTTCCAGTTAGACATAAGGGGGCCGTTTCATAAAACTTTTGACTTCCAACTGTAACCTCTCCCATATCTATGGCAAATCTTGTTATTGCAATGGCAACTTGTCATAGTTGCAAATATCCGTTTCATAAAAGCAATAATAAATTGTTATCGTAAATAAAAATAATTAAATGAAAAATAGTTCGTGAATGAGCCTGATATGCAGCTAACAGCCGGGTTTTTTCTTCACACACGTCGTCTGCGATAAAATTTTGATGGTGACATAATTTACGGAAAATTTGAATCGGAGATATACTTCCTAATTATCGTATTTATTCAATTATTACATCATTTGATAAAGTAATAAATAAATCACTTCCGAAAGGGTGATATTGATAATACATATCATATTTCCATCGTTTTCTACGAGGTAAACATGCATTTTGCCTGGGGATATCGTGGAGGCATCATCGAGTTGCCGAGTGGTCGCTATCCCGGATCTTCGGCGTAGTACACGGCATTAGTATTGATGTGTGTGGGGTGGAGCTCGAATGAGCGGGGTTGCGACTCTCTTGAGTTAGTCTACAAATGTAGACCCACATGTGCAGTGTGTGTACCTCAGCTGATTCAACGAGTCTGCATAGCAGACTAGGTCTACTGAGGCTGCATAAGTGGGTCTACAACTTCTTTGAGCCACATCCACGAAACGTGGACGTGAGGCGGAGCTTGCTGGAACCCTCCGTTGCCAGTAGATACCATGATTGACAGCAGATTTGTGGAAGTAGGGGCAAGAGAGGGATTAGGATCCAGCTGTTATGACCATTTCTTATCTTGTGGAATGTATACAAATAGGGCCATTCTCTTTCACATTCTGGGCTTGCTACATGTATATAGGTCCATGGCTATACATACATGTACATGGGTAGATATACATATTGTATGTGTTATACTTTGAAATGTCAAGGAGTTAAAGTTAGAGGTGATATCTCCTTGGAAATATCTTCTATAACAGTCCATGCAGAGAGGAACGTGTATACAGAATATGAATATGTAGAAGATCACCCCCGTCATGTAATTGGGCCTAATAAGTAACATAAAAATAAACATTGCCCTTTCTTTCTTTTCCTTTCTTTCTTCTTTTTCGTTTTCCTTTTTTCCCTTTGATTCTTCTTGATTTTTTTCTTTTCCTCTTTCTTTCCTCTCTTCTGTTTTCTTTCTTTTTTTTCTCTTCTTCTTTTCCTGTAACCCCCTTACTCTTTTTTCTTTCTTTCATTCATTAGTTCATTCATTCACTCTTTCCTTCCTTTCTCTTTCCATTTTTTCTCTTTCTCTCTCTTTTACTCTTTCATTGTTTCCTTTCATTCTTTCTTATTTTTATTTCTCTTTCACTTGCTCTCTCATTCTTCTTCCCATCCTCAAATATCCTGTTTTTAAATGATGTATCTTTATCATAATGGAACCGATCGATTAATGTACAGAACCGTTTTCTAAGATAAGAAACTATGTAAGCGATGACTTGTTCTCTCTTAATTTCTTCCCCTTCCTTCCTTTCTTTCTTCTGTTTTCTTTTATTTCTTTCCCTCTCCCTATGTCTCTTTCTCTTCTTGTCCTTCCTTCTTACATCTTGATAAATTAAGTCTTGTTTGCCCTTCCATTAACATTTAGCTTCACATTTTCTTTATACATGTAATTCTATTCTTTCGACTTAAATGTTTTCTGTCTTCATTAAGCCTATTGTGAATGTGTTGATGTTTTGTTTTATGGCTAATATCAAATAAAGATAAATTGTATACATATTTCTTGAGATGAGATTCAGACATCGCCATTGCACATGAAATACAGAGGCCGCGGAAGCAAGGGGGGGGGGACCCAGTTCCAAAGCCGTGCACATAATCGTAAAAATGACCATATATATATATATATATATGATTGTGATTTTTTTTTCGTCATCAGCCCCCACTTTGAAAACCATTCCACGGCCCCTGAAATATACACTGTTCATCACATCAAAATCATAGAAACTTGTCGATATTCTATTCTGAAAAACAGACAATTCAGATATTTGGAATTCATAAAAGTGTTATTATTTTATTCCGTATCTAATATAAGAGCGTGAAACTTGTTGATATTGCGGCCTGAAAACTGGACATTTTAAAGCACATTGTATTATGAATAGGATGCACGGATAATATTTTTAACATTTCATGCAAACGCAAATCGCAAGCCGACTCTTAGTTTTACATGCTTTATGAAATCCCATAAAAAGGGGATTTTAAGTAGTGTGTAATAGAATTAATATACAGGTATACTGGACCTACCAATCAAAAATGCTAGCGCAGAGCGCTAGCTCATATGCCTACTTTTTCACAATCAGACACCTCAGAAGGGATATTTTGAAACTTTAATGTAATACACAGACAATATGTACAGTACTTGACAAATTACATAATGCGAACGGACATGCAGCGAAAGCTGAAAATGTTGATATTCACACCATAAAACGGATATTTTACAAAGCACTTATGAAAAAAAATAATTTGTAAAACAAAATAATGAAAGCTCGATGTGCGAATTGAAATAAGATATGTATCTCATCGAACAGGCGATGTCAGCGCGAAGCGGGAGCGAAAATTTTACATATTTTCCCGGAGTTCCCTGACCTTATCTTATTCTCTTGTCTTTCTTCTCTTTTTTTTTCTTCTTCCTCTCTTCTCCCTTCTTTTCCTTCTTTTAGTTCTGCCAATATAAGGGGGGGGGGTGAACACTTCGGGCCCACCCTGGATCCGCCTATGAAATGATATAAATAGCATACACTACAGCCAATATAACTGGTAAGCACAAATTTAAAAGACAACAAAGATCTGACCTACTTTCCACAATTCAAATCCAACAAATTAATATTTGGAAACAAAATAATTATCCTTCAAACCAATGGGGCACATACATGTAAGCAGTTTGCACTAGTAAATAAAGCATCAAGGCATATATATACATGTAGCTCCCGGGCATAACTATATGCAACTTTCACATCTTTGGCATCGACATTGCATGCGTTGACAAAGCTAATTGTTTTCATATTCAGTTCATTCAGCAGGATTGGCTGATTTAAATCACTATGATTATTTTTTTCAAATCATTGATTTAAAGGTCATATCCACCCCAGAAAAAAAAGTTTAATTGAATAAAAATAGAGAAAAATCAAACAAGAATAACGCTGGAAACTACATCGAAATTGGCTGTAAAATAGAATAGTAATATAACATCTTAAAGTTTCGCTTATTTTCACAAACCGGTGTGTGTTTAATAAAGCTGTTCGTAAGAGCGACTTTAAGAACGATTGGTGATCCTTTCTTGTGGTAAATAGTATATATATTGGCGAAGGATCATTAGTCGTTCTTAAAGGTCAAGTCCACCTCAGAAAAATGTTGATTTGAATCAATAGAGAAAAATCAGACAAGCACAATGCTGAAGATTTCATCAAAATCGGATGTAAAATAAGAAAGTTATGACATTTCAAACTTTCGCTTATTTTTAACAAAATAGTTATATGAACGAGCCAGTGTTACATCCAAATGAGAGAGTCGATGATGTCACTCACTCACTATTTCTTTTGTTTTTTATTGTTTGAATTATACAATATTTCAATTTTTACGAATTTGATGATTAGGACCACCTTGCCTGAAGCACAAAATGTTGGAATAATGGAATTCCATGTGTTCAGGGAGGAATGAAACTTCATTTCACATGACAATGACGAGAAAATCAAAATATTTCATATTTCAAACAATAAAAAACAAAGAAATAGTGAGTGAGTGACATCATCGACTCTCTCATTTGGATGTAACTGGCTCGTTCATATAACTGTTTTGTTAAAAATAAGCGAAACTTTAAAATGTCATAACTTTCTTATTTTATATCCGATTTTGATGAAATTTTTAGTGTTATGATTGTTGAATTTTTCTCTTTGTATTCAAATCAAGTTTTTGTTGGGGTGGATTTGTCCTTTAAAATCGCCCTTAACTTATGAACAGCTTTATGAAAAGGCCCTTAGTTATATGGACAATTCAGTGATATGAAAATCAGAGAGTCGATGATGTCACTCACTCACTATTTCTTTTGTATTTTTACTGTTTGAATTATACAACATTTCAATTTTTACGAATTTAAAAATAGGACCCTCTTGTTTGAACTACAAAATGTTAAAACAATGTAATCCCACATGTTCAGGGGGGGGGGATGATTTTTTTTTGTTCATAAAAATATTTCATATTTCACATAATAAAATACAAAATAAATAGTGAGTGATGTCATCGGTCCCCTCATTTGCATACCGACAAGGATTTGCATATAACCACAACTGTTTTTTTTAAATTAAGCAAAATTTTAAAATGTCATTACTTTCTTCTTTTAGTTTAAGATTGGATTTTGATGAAATTTTCAGCGTTATGCTTGTCTGATTTTCTCATTACTATTCAACATGTTCAAAGCAGCTTTTTGTTGGGGTGCATGACTTGTCCTTTAAATCACTTCCATTGGAACATCTACAAATTTCGGATTTTTTATTGTTTGTGGCAGTTTTACTTTTTAATTTCAAAAGAGTAAGATTTTACCAACTTTATATCATGAGAACAGGAATAAACCCTAACAATTGAAATCAAATCAATAAAATCAAGTCAATCTTGCAAAACCAAAGATGTACATGTAGCCTAGAAACCCCTACTCGACTTGTATGTATGAGTGGACTTTGTTGATAGTAAAACAAAGTTCTTATTTCTTTATGTCAAACTTCAGAAGTGTTTTAGAGGACAGTTTTCAAGAAAGAAAAGTACAGGAACTCTGAACTTATTAGGCTGAATCTCAACATAAATTTTGCCAGGATGGGTTATAACCTTGGATCCTCCTAGAAAAGGCCTGTTCAGACATTCTGAGTGAGATTGTGCTTCATTCAGCCAGTTCACTGAAAAAGATTCAGTAAAATGTACATTTTTATTTTAAAAATACATGAATGTTCTTGGCAAAGGGCACTAACATGACTAAATCATAGCAACTATACATTTTAGTGCCCTTTGTCAAAAGGATTTATGTTTGTACATTTTTAAGTGAATGTTTTTAATGGAGTACAATCATGACAATAAAAGTAAAATTCTGCAATGTCCCTGGTGACCCATAACACCCATAGTTTATCATTTTATTTTTTTATATGTCTTATTCAAATAAATAGGCCGACACAGTAGCATAAGGGAACCCGTTTTCTTATTTTTGGCAAAACTTCTAACAACTGCCAAAATGGTATTCAAGTTTATTGTGAAAGAAATCATTTAAATCAACTTGCAAGTTTGTAAAAAATTTGCAAGCAAATGCTTTGAAATAGTCCAATAGTTCCAACTATGGCTCAAGAAGAACTTAAAGAAATTGTCCAGGCTGGAGAAAATTTATATATCACTGATCAATAGAGTAAAATTCAAAATGCTGAAAATGTGATCAAAATCGCATAACAAATAACAAAGTTATTGAATTTTTAAAGATTTCTTTTCCATCTTTCTGGTGAAACATTTCTAGGCATGTCTTCATGAATATCCATTAGTTGGGCTGATGGTGGCATATATCTCCACTTGTTCTTTTTATTATAATTATATGATATTAGGTTTATTAAAAAAAGAATTTACCAAGAACTAAAAAATTGATTTGAGAACTAATTAAGTACATTAGTTATTTATTGCTGCAACTTATTTAATCATAATGGAGACACATTATTTACACATGTATGAAAAAATAAATGATTATGATTTTGTGTTATAGGAAAAAGGAAAGATGGGATGTGACATCATCAACCCACCAAATGAATATTCATGACGATGTAAATATAACTGTTTTTCACAAAATACTGATAAAGTTTAAAATATAATAACTTCGTTATTTGTCATGAAATTTTGGTGAAATTTTCATCATTTTACTCTATTTATTTAGATGTGAATATTTTCAGCCCGGTCCATTTCTTTAAGGTTGAATGCAGTCGGTCAAAGTTTTGCAAGCCAATGCTTTGAAACACTGTTGTTCCAACTGTGGCTCAAAGAACAACTTGGGGTTGAAACAAACAAAAGATAAGTGCAGTTTTCTTTAACATTATGATCTTCAATCATTGACTTGAAAATAAGATTTAAAAAAATGTTTCTCTTTGGAGAATTTGAATCTCTGAGTCATGGAATTCTTCCAAATAAACTGATTCTCATTAAATTTTCAGAGTATTAAAATGAACACCAACATTGCAGCATTAGCTGTACCAAGACAGTTCCTTTGCACCAATCAGTAGAAGCTCTCTACATTCACTTTGGACACAGCAGAAAATGTCAGCCTATTCATGGCTTTAATATTTTCTGTAAAATATATTATGACTGGATTTGATTAAGAAATAGTTAAGAATGTTCTTAGTGGTGAAATGTATTGATGTCAGTGTAATGGGTTAAATTTTGGGTGTTTGCGCTTTGTTTAAAAAAATCTGTTAGAAAAAATCATATCAAAATTTAAAAAATCTGATTTAAATCAAATAAATCCGATTTAAGTTTATATAAAAAAAATTGCCAACATTGTCATTCAGCATACTTATGAGTTTGAAAGTACCAGATTTGTCACATACATAACTGTAAGTCTTTACCACTGGTATTATGGCTGGCATAGAACCACTTTCAATACAAAGGTGAACGAATGTTGCTGGGCATGACAACTTAAAATGATTCTGATATATCAAACCGAGCTGTAAACATAACAGTAAAACAGGTTGAATACAGTAGCATGGAGAAGTGAATATACATACAAGGTCCAATCAACAAACTATGGTTAGAAGTTAATTCCAAACAGGAACAAAATAATAAAACATAGCTATCCTGTTTGATTTAAAGTATGATAGTTTACAAACTTACAATCTTGAAATTTAACATTTTCATTTTGTAAACTATCTATTATTCAAGTTTTGAACTCTATGAGAATAATGTTTTTGAGTTGGATAATATTTCGAGTTTAAGTACCATTATGATACACGTTTTAAGGAATACTGGTTTAATTTACAAACTTAAGCGTAGTTTGCTTCATAAAAATCTGATAACTTTATACCATTCCATGATTTGCTCTTATTTAAAATATTGCAATACCAATGTAACCTCATATGAATTTGGACTCAATATTAAAAATTCAAAAGAAACTTAAGAATAATTTCCATTACCTTGCACCATCCGCGCATTTATTTAAAGGACAAGTCCACCTCAAGAAAAACTTGATTTGAACAAAATGAGAAAATTTCAACAAGCATAACACTGAAAATTTCATCAAAATTGGATGTAAAATAAGAAAGTTATGGCATTTTAAAGTTTCGCTTCATTTCACAAAACAGTTATATGCACATCTCGGTCGGTATGCAAATGAGGAACTGATGACATCACTCACTCACTATTTCTTTTGTATTTTATTATATGAAATACGAAATATTTTTATTTTCTTGTCATTGTCATGTGAAATGAAGTTTCATTCCTCCCTGAACACGTGGAATTCCATTATTTTAACATTTTGTGCTTCAGGCAAGGATGTCATAATCGTCAAATTCGTAAAAATTGAAATATTCTATAATTCAAACAATAAAAAACAAAAGAAATAGCGAATGAGTGACATCATTGACTCTCTCATTTGGATGTAACTGGCTCGTTCATATAACTATTTTGTTAAAAATAAGCGAAACTTTGAAATGTCATAACATTCTTATTTTACATCCGATTTTGATGAAATTTTCAACATTGTGCTTGTCTGATTTTTCTCTATTGATCCAAATCAACATTTTTCTGAGGTGGACTTAACCTTTAAAGGACAAGTCCACCCCAACAAAAACGTTGATTTGAATAAAAAGAGAAAAATCCAACAAGCATAACACTGAAAATTTCATCAAAATCGGATGTAAAATAAGAGAGTCATGACATTTCAAAGTTTTGCTTAATTTACATTTTGTGCACATCCTGGCTGGTATACAAATGAGGAGACTATGACGTCATCTACTCACTATTTATTTTGTATTTTATTATATGAAATACGAAATATTTTTATTTTCTTGTCATTGTCATGTGAAATGAAGTTTCATTCCTCCCTGAACACGTGGAATTCCATTATTTTAACATTTTGTGCTTCAGGCAAGGAGGTCATAATCGTCAAATTCGTAAAAATTGAAATATTCTATAATTCAAACAATAAAAAACAAAAGAAATAGCGAATGAGTGACATCATTGACTCTCTCATTTGGATGTAACTGGCTCGTTCATATAACTATTTTGTTAAAAATAAGCGAAACTTTGAAATGTCATAACTTTCTTATTTTACATTCGATTTTGATGAAATTTTCAGCACTATATGCTTGTTTGAGTTTCAGTATTTATTAAAGTCAGCATTTTCCCATTTTCCTGGGGTGGTCTTGAACTTTAAGAAACTGTCCTTAATGATATTAATAAGCAAGAACTCACAATATTTATGTATAAGTGGCAACCAGAGGTTGCTACCCATGTAGTTTTCAGATCTTTTTTCAATACAGTAATCAAGTTCATAACCATAATGCCCAATCTTCCAATAAATTTCATTTATGGTCTATCAGGTCTAGTCACGAAGCTGGGTTATGTAGGTCCCAAACAATGGAATGAGATTCCCCAAATAATAACTAATTCACAATTTTTATCTCCCTTTAGAAAACAGTATACAAATTTTCTAGGAAATGATTATTAATTCTCACAGTTGATATCAATGCATACTTGTACTGTATCGACCCCTCAACCAAGGAACTCGTGTTCTTTGTAATGTGTTGTTTTTTCTCCCTTTTCCTGCACTAATTATTATAATGATATGAGATTTTGTTTTGTATTAATGTTGTGTTTTTACTATGTTTTGGTGATCCAGCCTCACAGGTTTCTTATTACCTTCATGGGAAGCCACGCAATTTATTTTTATTATCTAATCGCATTATTTGATGTTTCCTTGTATTTTTATCCTATTTGTGAAATAAAGATTGAATTGAATTGAATTGAATGAGTTTGATATATGATGAAAAGTGTTTGATAATACCATAATACCATAGAGCTATCCACTACCATGCATACACAATAATAATATGAATGTATTGGTTTGGGCCATGGAGCCATACATGCAGCTGCTCAGTGGAATGTCATATGTAAACACTGTCTGATGGCCCGAGCAAGGGTATTATATAATAACCCTGCTTGTGGGTCTGTGGTTAAAGTAGGGGATTATCTATACTCCTCAGGGGTCCTAAAATTTGATTGATAGACAGATGAAGTTATCCAATGAAAGCTCTCTGAAATTTTGGGTGGGTGGGACTTATTTTGACCGTGGGAACAAGATTTCCAAAGAAGAAGCAGACTCTGAAATGGCTCGCTTCGCTCGCCCTTTCAGGCTGGTTTGCTTCGCAAACCAGTAGCAGATCCCACCTCACGAGCCATTCAGAGTCTGCATAGCAGACTAGTCTTGAGTTGCATCTGTCTTTCTTTCTGACTTTAGTCTTTAATTACCTAATTCATTGCGATATGTGAACAGCTCTGTGAGAGTGAGCCTTTATTTTTTGTGGCTTGAGTTGTTGTGGGCAACAAAAATAAAGTCGAGTCTCGAGAATCATGAAGGGTTTCTTTCGATTGGTGTTCACGCTCATGTTTGGCCTCGGCTTCAGGCGCGCAGCCAGGGGGGCGGTCGCCCCCCCCCAAAAAAAAAAAAAAAGTCCCAAAAAGAAAAAAAAAGAAGGGAAAAAAGAGAGGAGAAAAAAGGGAAGGGAGGAAAGGGAAGAAAGGTAAGTAGCTTTGTGGTTTTTTTTCCTCCAAAGAGAAACTCCTTCATTCTTGCTCTATATCAATTGTTCACTGCTACCACCCTGCCTGTGGGGAATCTACAGGCAGGACTATGGTATGCCAATGTTGTACAGAGCACACACTTTAAAAAATCATTAAAATATCACTATTGTGACAAAAATTACTAATTTCCATACAGTTGCAACAATATATTTTTCATTAGTAACTTAAGAATGATTTTTATATTCACAAGAGTGCTCAAAAACTTGAATTTTGGGCATATTTCTTGGTACGCCCTCTATTGGTGGAAATTAATATGGGAAGAAAAAAAAATCATTTTTTTATCTCTATTTTTAATAAGAAAAAAATAATTTAAAAAATCAAATTTAAATAAGAGTCAAGTTGTTTGAATAATAGGTGTAATGGAAACTGTCAGTGAAAAAAAATCAAGCATTTGCCCCAAAGAAAAAGAGAAAATAAGCCAAACATTTCCACCCTTATTTTGCCACACATGGAGATATAAGTGAGAACAAGGTTATATCATAACCTTGTTCATTGAATGAGTGCTCTATATATGAATTTTGCTTCCGCGCTGCGCGCGGTTAAATGACATATTGAAGTTCTCCATATTTCCCCACCCTTTTTCTAACCCTACTTTTCGACCTGAGCTATATGTGTTTCTTGCCATTTAAAGTTCAAATGTTTATAGGGCATGGATTTAGAGTAAGGTTAGGCCGAAATATATGAAAAATCCTTTTTTTTGATCGCACAACTTCTGGTCGGGTCGGCTCCGGGCGGGTAAAATCTTTATATCACTTTCAGCCGTCACCTCAATAAAGTTAACTTCTCCCGCAGCTTTTCAGCTCATTACTAAGCAACCATAATTTTTTGGGGAAACAGGTTCCTAATTAAAAAGAGGAAGGTATAAAATTCGTGTTGTATTGAATAAAAAGTACAATA
This sequence comes from Lytechinus variegatus, assembly GCF_018143015.1. Taxonomy (NCBI): domain Eukaryota; kingdom Metazoa; phylum Echinodermata; class Echinoidea; order Temnopleuroida; family Toxopneustidae; genus Lytechinus; species Lytechinus variegatus. The sequence continues at coordinate 531,013 of NC_054743.1, forward strand.
TATATTTTTTCAAATTCTATTAAATTTCATGTCATTTCCCTGCACATTAATCTCCTGTCCTGTTTTGCGCTCTCAGTTTGATTTTTTTTGAATGACACTTACGTGTCTTTGATTCAAAATGAAGCGATTCAGGATAAGTCAAAGAAATTAAGCATCCTTGTTAATATAATTTCAATAAATCACAGAAGTTTCAACTTTTTGCGCACTATTTTCCGTGTAATGAAGTTCAATAATCTTAGAAAATCAATTGAATTATAGAGCCGATGGGGTACAAGATACCTGCATTTGATGAAATGTCCGCCCTTTGAAATTTCAGAGTTTCATTGCTCTGCGGGGAAGGAATATCTTCCTCTTGACAAATATATTTCTTCTCTGTTTTGCGAGTTAAAGATATGCATTGTCGCTAAATTGTTTGTAATCAATCCTGATCTTTCCAAGAGAATTATTAAATAAATCTTTGAGAATACCCTTTTCTCGGGACCCTTTCCATGGAAAAAATTGATAAAACGCTTTAACTTCCGCGCTTCGCACAGGGTTATTAGTATTTTAATTCCCTCCTTTGTATTCCTTTTTTGTGCGTTCACAATCACTTTTGAAAACAAGGTTCAAAATCGTCAACTTAATTGGAGCTGGTATACGTACTTTAGACAAGAGAGATGGCTCCTTTTCATTTAAATTTATAAAACACCAAAAGCTTGAAACTCCCCCTCCCTGCACCCATCCCCTAGGGAGCGCGCTTCGCTCGCTCTGTATGTGTTGGCACGCTTCGTGTGCATTTACCGCCCCCTCCAAAATGAAATCCTGGCTACAAGGTTGCTCGGCTTGGGCATGTTTTTTTTTTGGGGGGGGGGGTTAACTAACACAAATATTGTACTCTGTAACTGTGAGGGATTGTTTTTCTTACAGTTTTCAGGGGGAGGGGGTGGGTGTCTTGCAAGTATAAAAAGTTTGGTGGCCAAACAGTAATAAAAAAAGGCAAAATTAAAAAAAAAAATTCGAAAGCTGTGAGTAATCAAAAATTTGACCGGCAGGAAGTTGGTTGGATATTCGATATTCAAACTGTGAAGTTGGTTTGATATTCAGCTCCGATATTCAAACGCGTGTGAAAATGGACGGATATTCAATATTCAATATTAAAAAATTAGGGGTTTTGAAAGCTAGCTAGGTGGTTTAAAAGGTGCAGCACGTTTCGGGCAACCATAAAATCTCTGGCTTTCCCTAATACGAGGACTTTCAGGGGACAAAAGTCAGTGAATAAACGGGTATGAATTTTTTTTTTAGAGAGAGGCCTGAAGGGTATTCCACGGCCTAGCCGGGGTAATCACGTGTAGAACTCGACTCGGGCAACAAGATAAGCCCTAACTTGACCCGGCGCATGCACATTTAGGGGGCTCTAATTAACAAAATTAAAGGGAATAAAGGGCTATTTAGAGCATTATTGTAATTTTAAAAAGTATTTTCTTCAAGAGGCCCCCAGGGATATCCCGATGGCCTAGCCAGCGTAACCACCTATCCTAACTTGTAGAACTTGACTGGGGCAACAAGATAAGCCCTAACTTGACCCGGCGCATGCACATTTAGGGGGCTCTAAAAAATGAATAAATGAAATTAGAAAAATGAAAATAAATAGAATAAATAAAAAAAGGCAATATATATATATAAATTACCGGTATATATAATTTATAGATGGGGGGGGGGGTGGAATCTAGATCTAATAATAATGTGTGCATTAGAAATTGCACATTGCGTTCATGATGGACACAGTTTATGTGCTGGAAATGACCGCATTTGTCAGGCCTCGGAGCTGAGACATCAAGACAGAGTGACCGAGGCCGAGACATCAGGCTTCGAGGATGCAAATTCTGGTCCCGAGGCTAGCCTCGGTATACAACACTGATAACTATAGAATCAGCATGCACTCTATACCCTACAAGATTGATAACAAAGACATAATTGGTCAACATATATCTAAATGGGATATTGTACAGTACGATTGATCACCCAATTTGTATTCTGATCGACATTTAAATCCATGTTCCTCTGACCAATGTTGTCAAATGAAAAACCTTGCTTTGAGCATAACATCCTCAAGGTGGTCTGAAATTCTATTAGAAGAAGGTGCCTATACTCTTCTATGGAAGATCATTTTATGCTTTGACTGCTATATCTGCAAGTTTTTTATCAATTTGCTAGTGTTCTGAAGTTGATGTGTTAATAATCAATTGTTTTAATGTTTATTCTACTTAAAACATAATAGATGGAGACCAGCAGCGTAGCAGCAGGAGCTAATGTTGGTAGTGATGAGGCGTATACCACCATCAACAATGCTCCAATTGCAGTCACCACCACCACTGCTGCCACCACCATCAGTGCTGCTAATGCCACCACCACCAAGTCTGCTTCTGCCACTTCCATCACCATAGCCACCGCCAATCCCAAGACCACTCCTGACACGAAGCCCCCAAGTCCTCAACTGACCAGATATTGCAGCTGGAGAAGGATTTTCATGAGTTTTCAGACAAAATTTGTGACACCTGGGTACCCAGTTCTGCAATTATGCAACATTGTGTAAGTACACGTCAGAATTGCTCTAAAATATGATTTCATGAACAAATCCAATGCAAAATCTGTTTCTAGCCAGAAAATTAATTGCATCAAACCGGTTAATGTTTATTTTTACTGATTTAAATCAATTAATTTCATGGTGCTTATGATCAGAAAATTTTGTCAACAATATAAAAAAGTAAAACAAAGAAGTACTTCAGAAAGGAAAAAAAATACAGATGGAAGGGATATGATATCAATTATTTTTTATGTGTCTGAAAAAAAAAATTGAAGGGCTTTGCTTATAGATTTCCAGCCAAATTCTAATTTCATGCATGATTTAGTAAAATAAATCAATTAAAAATAAATTTAAATAATTTTAGAATAATCAAATATACAATTTTTTCATCTGTGGCAGGCATTTTGTATTTCTTCACAATTGCGCAATTAATGGTCGATCTTGAGGGCCCCCACCCCCCTTCCGCCCATCTTTCCTGCCTCCAAAATACCCTGGCAGTCTTATTAGGCCGGTTAGATTAAGTTTACATTAAGCAAACATAAAATTCTTACAATTGAATTCAGTGGCGTAATGAGCCAAATATTTTGAGAGGGCTAAATATGGCAGATGGAACAAAAGTTCTCCAAAGATGCAAGAGAGCGAAGGGAGTGAGCAAAATTTTAACGTTTTAATACAGAAATCAAATATTTGGAAAGATTTTGACGTAATGATATTCAGTTAATACTTCTCTTTTTTACCCTTTCTTTCTTTTTCTTTTTTTAACTTGGTCATTAAACATGGGGGGGGGGGGGCATGGCCCCCATCTATACGTCAGTGATGGTTTAATACTTTTTGCATGTACGATGAAGATGCTTGCTCTCTCTCCCTCACCCATCCTCACTATGCGTATATGTGTGTGGAAGATGAATTATGAGGAATAATTGCATGAAGTGACGTTTATCAACCAGACATTCCTTATATATTATTTACTGTTGCATGTTTGCATTTTCGTTCATCATATTAAACCATCTTGATCCCTTAACCCCCCCCCCCCTCCCCGACAAAAACCTAGTAGTCAAATGAAGTTTCCTTTTATTTTCTTTTGATATACATGTAAAAAAAATATAGTGCCAAACATTCTTTTGAAAATTTAATCTATTCCTTCAGGTGAGGCTTTGTCCGCAGTTCCAGAAAGACAAAAGATAGTATCAGAAAGCCATGCCAAAATCAACGGCTGAAGGATTTGGACTTTGGAGAGCCAGATACCGAGCCTAGAAATGTGATTTAACCGTAAGTTAAACTTATTTATAATTCTGATTCATTTTGGCATAGTAAGTAAGTCACATAATAACAATTTGAATGATTTTTGTCTTCCTGATTTGCTCTTTGTCAAGAATCCAAATTTTAGAATTTAACTCTAAGTTTGAGGGGTTGATGAATTTTTTTTTCAGCTGCAAAAGTAACAAACCAATGTCAATCATTGGAAGATTATGTGACTTGCTTTCTCTTGCCAAATTGGTACATGTACATGAATATTCTTCATTTCTATAATGATTGACCCCCAACACTACCACCTAAGATGTCAAATTACAACATGTCAAATTACTGTCAAACTCACTTCATCATGTTCTTAATTATCAATTTTTCAGTAAAGGAGTGAAAGGACTCAAAAAGATTAACCGAAGAAGCTCACATAATTTTTTTTTACTGGTAGACCCTTAACATTCATTTGATTAATTGAGTTCATGGAAAATCAACTGAACGTAATGAGTACAAAATCCTGTTAATACACCTTACTAGGTGAGGCTATTCTGGTAGGTCATGCCGGGGGTGCCTGAGGACCTTGTCCATTGGGATAAATCTTGCAAAGTACCAAAAGGTGCCTCCACCCCTGTTACACCCACAAATGTAATAATCGCCCACAAATGTAATAACGCCCACAAATGTAATAACACTTTACCCACAAATGTAATAACGCCCACAAATGTAATAACACTTTACCCACAAATGTAATAATTTCACCCACAAATGTAATAATGCACTTTACCCACAAATGTAATAATTTTTGATCGCCCACAAATGTAATAATGACTTTACCCACTAATGTAATAAATTTAAAGGGATTTTTGGCAAATCTGTTCAAAGCTAAAATCGTATAGTAATGCGTTCATTTAGCACAAAAGTGCAAAGTCTCATTTCCTGACCCGGTTAATTAACACATTATAATATAAGTCCAAAGTCTTTATTCCAAACCCGTTTTTTTCAAAAATTATAATATGAGCCCAAAGTCTTTATTCCAGACCCGATTGTTTCAAAAATGATAATATAAGTCCAAAGTCTTTTCTCCAGACCCGGTTGTTTAAAATATTATAATATAAATCCAAAGTCTTTTTCCAGACCCTGTTGTTTCAAAAATTATAATATAAATCAAAAGTCTTTATTCCAGACCCGGTTGTTTGAAAAATAATATGAGCCCAAAGTCTTTATTCCAGACCCGGTTGTTTAAAAAATTATAATATAAGTACAAAGTCTTTATTCCAGACCCGGTTGTTTAAAAAATAATCATATGAGCCTAAAGTCTTTATTCCAGACCCGATTGTTTCAAAAATGATAATATAAGTCCAAAGTCTTTTCTCCAGACCCGGTTGTTTCAAAAATTATAATATAAATCCAAAGTCTTTATTCCAGACCCGGTTGTTTAAAAAATAATAATGCAAGTCCAAAGTCTTTTTCCAGACCCTGTTGTTTCAAAAATCATGATATGAATCCAAAATCTTTTTTCCAGACCCGGTTGTTTAAAAAAAATCATGATATAAATCCAAAGTCTTTATTCCAGACCCGGTTGTTTAAAAAATAATAATATGAGCCCAAAGTCTTTATTCCAGACCCGATTGTTTCAAAAATGATAATATAAGTCCAAAGTCTTTTCTCCAGACCCGGTTGTTTAAAAAATTATAATATAAATCCAAAGTCTTTTTCCAGACCCTGTTGTTTCAAAAATTATAATATAAATCAAAAGTCTTTATTCCACACCCGGTTGTTTAAAAAATAATAATATAAGTCCAAAGTCTTTTTCCAGAACCTGTTGTTTCAAAAATTATAATATAAATCCAAAGTCTTTATTCCAGACCCGGTTGTTTAAAAAATAATAATATAAGTCCAAAGTCTTTATTCCAGACCCGGTTGTATACAAAATAATCATATGAGCCAAAAGTCTTTATTCCAGACCCGATTGTTTCAAAAATGATAATATAAGTCCAAAGTCTTTATTCCAGACCCGGTTGTTTAAAAAATAATAATGCAAGTCCAAAGTCTTTTTCCAGACCCTGTTGTTTCAATAATCATAATATGAATCAAAAATCTTTTTTCAAGACCCGGTTATTTTAAAAATTATAATTGCAGTCCAAAATGAGATACATTAATGATATTCCAGTGGAATAAAAATGAGAATCGAGCTTAGTCTTTTCTCCAGACGCTAAAGGTAAATTGAAAATCAAGCATAGTCTTTGCTCGAGACCCGGCAACTAAAAGCTGAAACTTTATAGTAATGTGTTTATATAGCACAAAAATGTGAAATCTTTTTTCCAGACCCGGTTAATTAAAAAATTATAATATAAGTCTAAGTCTCGTTTCCAGGCCCATTTATTTCAAAAATTATAATAACTATAAAAAACAAAGACCAACGATCCTATTTATGTTCTATAACATGGAACTGTAGCGTAGTCTTTCTGTCAGACCCAGTTATAAAAGTCATTAAAAACACAACAACAACAAAACAAAGACCCTGCAACGAATAAAGGTCAAGTCCTCTTCAGAAAAATGTTGATTTGAATCAATAGAGAAAAATCAGACACGCACAATGCTGAAAATTACATCACAATCGGATGTTAAATTAGAAAGTTATGGCATTTCAAAGTTTTGCTTATTTTTAACAAAATAGTTATATGAACGAGCCAGCTACATCCAAATGAGAGAGCCGATGATGTCACTCACTCATTATTTCTTTTGCTTTTCATTGTTTAAATTATACATTATTTCAATTTTTACGAATTTGACGATTAGGACCTCCTTGCCTAAAGCACAAAATGTTAAAATAATAAATTTCCACGTGTTGCAGGGAGGAATGAAACTTCATTTCACATGACAATGACGAGAAAATAAAAATATTTCATATTTCATTTAAGAAAATACAAAAGAAATAGTGAGTGAGTGATGTCATCAGTTCCTCATTTGCATACCGAGATGTGCATATAACTGTTTTGTGAAATGAAGCGAAACATTAAAATGCCATAACTTTCTTATTTTACATCCGATTTTGATGAAATTTTCAGTGTTATGCTTGTTGAATTTTTCTCTTTTTATACACAAATCAAGTTTTTGTTGGGGTGGACTTGTCCTTTAAAAAAATAATTTCTTGTAAAAACCTAAGTAACAAAACATTAAAATACATATGAAAAAAAAACTGCGAAATAAGATATCAGTAAACAATAGGGGGATTAATTCCCGAAAACGATAAAGTTGTTGATTGACGATCTATGATATATTATATAAAAGAAAAACATTCTAACAAGAGGGGATAACCATTCCATTCCATGTTTTTATTTGGCAATAAGTCATGATTGACTATTTTTGCCACCCACTGTATGAGAAGTAGGGTAGCAATTTTATTTAGTATTATTTTTATTACTTCTTTTTATCTCACCTGCATAGCAGAGTGAGACTATAGGCGCCGCTTTTCCGACGGCGACGGCGGCGGCGGCGTCAACATCAAATCTTAACCTAAGGTTAAGTTTTTGAAATGACATCATAACTTAGAAAGTATAAAAACCTAGTTCATGAAACTTGGCCATAAGGTTAATCAAGTATTACCTAACATCCTATTAAAGTTTCATGTCACATGACCAAGGTCAAAGGTCATTTAGGGTCAATGAACTTAGACCATGTTGATTCCCCCAATTATATCATTATAACTTAGAAAATATATAGACCTGGTTCATTAAACTTGGACATAAGGTTAATCAAGTATCACTGAACATCCTGGGCAAGTTTCAGGTCACATGGTCAAAGTCAAAGGTCATTTAGGGTCAATGAACTTTGGCCGAATCTGGGTTTTTGTTGAATTACCATCATAACTTTGAAAGTATGTTGGTCTAGTTCATAAAACTTGGACATAAGAGTAATCAAGTATCACTGAACATCCTGTGTGCATTTTAGGTCACATGACCAAGGTCAAAGGTCAATGAACTTTGGCCATAATGGGGGTATCTGTTGAAGTACCATTATAACTTTGCAAGTTTATTGCTCTGACTTTTGAAACTTTGATATAAGAGTAATAAAGTATCACTGAATATCCTGTGCAAGTTTCAGGTCACATGATCAAGGTCAAAGGTCATGTGAGGTCAATGAATTTTAGCCACATTGGGGGTATTTGTTGAATTACCATCCTATCTCTGTAAGTGTATTCGTCTAGTTTATAAAACGTGGAAATAAGAGTAACCAAGTAGCACTTAACATCTTGTGCGAGTTATAGTACTTTTCAAAGTCAGCACTGCTGCTATGTAGAATCGTGTGATGCAGATAAGACGGTCAGAGGCATTCCACTTGTTTATTATTATTATTTCTTGTATATTAATTCCTTTTTTATGAAAAAAACACAAAACCTTTAAATACATATAAAACAAAAATTGAGGAATAAGATATCAGCACACAATATGGGGATTACTTCCCGTAAACGATAAGGTTGTTGATCGACGGTCTATGAGATATTATATAAGAGAAAATCATTCTAACAAGAGGGGATAACGTTTTAACAAGTTCTTCGGTACTTTAAATTTTCAGTGTACCAAGCACCATTTGTAATATATTCAGCATTTTTTTTATTAGTTACAATTCCAATAATCTCATTGGCCTAAGATATATTTTCTGGGGTTATATTGACCCGTTAAGTAAAGAGAGAGAGAGAGAGAGAGAGAGAGGATTTATGTGATCAAGAAGTGATAAGATAGGAAAAAAACTGATTTGAAATGACTGAAAGAGAGACAGGCAAAGAAAGAAGAGCCCCCTCCCACACCCGTACCAGAGTTACGGAGTTAGGCTGTCCCGTCGGTGGATTTAGGTCCATCAACATCTTGAGGTTTAATCTTTCCAGGGGGCAAACGTGTGTGTGTGTGTGTGAGTTTTGTCAGACGTGTCTCAATCAAATATGATTATTTACGTCTGGGACCGACCTTTAACGTCACCATCCGAAAGACGTGACCAGGGCTCGAACCTCGAACCTCTGCATCAATTTGTAACTTCCCCCACATAGCTTGGATTACAGGCGCACGCCACAACGCCCAGTCTTTAAATATGGTGTAGTCTTTGCTCTAGACCCATGCAGTTATTTCAAAATAGGAAATTATTAGAAACGATAAAAACAGACAAACAATATTAACAAAGACGCCACAATATTATTGATGTAGAATAACGTTGTTGTTGTTGTTATTTTGGGTTTTTAAGGCGCGTACCATTCAGATCTGAATATTTACGCCTTTTATTAATTTGACGTTTTTGTGGTATGCCTTATCACAGGGTTTTATATTTTGGGAGATGCTGGTCTGTGTAAGTTTTTAGATTAATCTCTTGCTTAATTTGTATTTTAAGAGAACAGGATGTGGGGTAAAGACAACTCTCTAAACCCAAGCATTTTAACTGGGTTTAATTTTAAAGATTGGTCTTAGCTTTGATAGCTGGGTCTAGACGAAGGTCTAAGCATAATAATAATGTTATGTAACAGGAATAAGAATATGACAAAGTCTTATGTTTTTAAGATTGTTTGAATCAATTTCTAAATGAATGGGTCTGGAATAGAGACAACGCTCTAAACATGTGCTTTTGTACTTGGTCTTAATTCGGAGGATTGTTGGTTCTTAGATTCGTTGTTGGGGGTTGGGTTTTATTGTTTTTTTTTATTCTTGAAATAATTGTGTCTGGAGGAAAGTCTACAATCGATCTCCATGTTATTCCACAGTAGTTAGATTATTGGGTATTTGTTGTAGACAATTTTATTTTTGAATAATAACCAAGTCTGGAAAATGGACGTTTTCTTTGCAAATGCATAATTACAATGTTTTGTAGGGGTCTTAAGTATTATTATACAAAAGAATCTGGGTGTGGGGTACAGACATATTTTCTACTGGGTGTAACTTTTGAAAACTGGTTTTAGATTTGATTTTCTTTTTTAATTCATTTCTTAGATAACCAGGTCTGGAGGAAATATTACGTTTTACAACTCATGTTATTCCAAGAGAATATGATAGGGTCCTATGTTAGAAGATTTTTTTTCGTAATTTTTGTAATGATTAGGTCTGGAAAAAAGAAAACATTCTAAACCTCTTTTTGAAAAAATGTTCTTAGGTTCAAGGATTGCTTGGTATTAGATTTGGAGTTATTTATATTTTTACTCTTAGCCTTATTTTGAAAAACAAATGACTGGGTCTGGCTGAAAGACGCTATATGTCCATGTTATCCAGCATTAATAAGATTATGGGGTCTTTGTACGGTTTTTGTTGTTGTTGTTGTATTGTTATTTACAATTTTTGAATAACAGGGTTTGGAGAAAAGGCTAAGCTCGATTCTCTTTTTTCCACTGGAATATCATTATGGTCTCTTAGTTTGGACTTATATTATAATTTTTGAAATAAGTGGGTCTGGAAAAAAGACTTTGGACTTACATTATAATTTTTGAAACTACTGCGTCTGAAAAAAGACTTTGGACCTTTGTGCTATATGAAGGCATTACTATAGGGTTTTAGTTTTTAGTTTGGAGAAAAGAATATGCTTGATTCTCAATTTACTCATAGCGCGTATATTCACAATACGTTCAGTATAATTTAAAACAACAACAAAGACTTTAATTCCACCAGTTTTAATCAACTGGGTCTGGAAATAAGACTAGGCTCGATTCTCATTTTATTCCACCGGAACATCATTATCGTATCTTAGTTTGGACTTATATCATAATATTTGAAACAATCGGGTCTGGAATAAAAACTTTGGACTTATCATTTGTTAAACAACCGGGTCTGGAATAAAGAATTTTGATTTATGTTATAATTTTTGAAACAACCGGGTCTGGAAAAAGACTTTGGATTTATGTTATAATTTTTTAAACAACCGGGTCTGGAGAAAAGACTTTGGACTTATATTATCATTTTTGAAACAATCGGGTCTGGAATAAAGACTTTAGGCTCATATGATTATTTTTTTAACAACCGGGTCTGGAATAAAGACTTTGTACTTATATTATAATTTTTGAAACAACCGGGTCTGGAATAAAGACTTTGGGCTCATATTATTATTTTTGAAACAACCGGGTCTGGAATAAAGACTTTGGATTTATATTATAATTTTTGAAACAACCGGGTCTGGAGAAAAGATTTGGACTTATATTATCATTTTGAAACAATCGGGTCTGGAATAAAGACTTTGGACTTATATTATTATTTTTTAAACAACCGGGTCTGGAATAAAGACTTTGGATTTATATTATAATTTTTGAAACAACCGGGTCTGGAGAAAAGACTTTGGACTTATATTATAATTTTTGAAACAATCGGGTCTGGAATAAAGACTTTAGGCTCATATGATTATTTTTTAAACAACCGGGTCTGGAATAAAGACTTTGTACTTATATTATAATTTTTTAAACAACCGGGTCTGGAATAAAGACTTTGGCTCATATTATTATTTTTGAAACAACCGGGTCTGGAATAAAGACTTTGGATTTATATTATAATTTTTGAAACAACAGGGTCTGGAAAAAGACTTTGGACTTATATTATCATTTTTGAAACAATCAGGTCTGGAATAAAGACTTTAGGCTCATATGATTATTTTTTAAACAACCGGGTCTGGAATAAAGACTTTGGATTTATATTATAATTTTTTAAACAACCGGGTCTGGAATAAAGACTTTGGATTTATATTATGATTTGTAAATTAACCTGGTCAGCATGGTCAGGAAAAGAGTCTTTGCACTTTTGTGCTATATGAACGCATTACTATACGATTTTAGTTCAGAACGGATTTGCCAAAAATCCCTTCAAATTTATTACATTTGTGGGTAAAGTCATTATTACATTTGTGGGCGATCAAAAATTATTACATTTGTGGGTAAAGTGCATTATTACATTTGTGGGTGAAATTATTACATTTGTGGGTAAAGTGTTATTACATTTGTGGGCGTAATTACATTTGTGGGTAAAGTGTTATTACATTTGTGGGCGTTATTACATTTGTGGGCGTTATTACATTTGTGGGTGCAACAGGGGCAAAATTTCGTTTTGCCCCCCCCCCCCGCTTCCGGCGCCCTTGAACGCCACAAATGTTCGAAATAACGAACCCCTTTTCGTTTTCGGATTAACGAACATCGAGGTATGGACAATTAACGTGTTTCGGAATTATGAGCCTTCGGAGTAAAGAATCTTCGGAATTACAAAGTGTAACCGGGTGTACCTGCATTGATAAGTATGTAGCTTGGTGCCACATGTCCCGTGGCGTATCCGGTTGATGTCTCTATAAGATGTCTCACCCATGTATTACCAGAACCTGGGTAACTTGCTAGAGCTGTCAGTGGGAATGTTCCATTCGGCATCAGTTTGGTATTATTGTAGAAAACAAGACCTGCATAGTTGATGTAAACAAAAACTTGCTTATGTGACTTAACCATGTTAGAAGCTGCTGCTGTTTATGTGAATTTGAAATATAAGATACACTGTAAGAAAACATTTAGAGAGGGAGCGTAGACACACTGAAAAGTTAACTTTGTCACAAGGCCAGATTAATTCGTCAATCGGGATAAAATAATTTGTTTTGCGACATAACTGTGAAATGACAAACTCATGGTAGTAACATAACAAATTTGCGCATGACTGATTTATTTGCGTGACGACTCTTCGCAACCGTAATTGACAAATCCTCATCGCGGTCAATGTAGAAATTACGATTTTAAGTCGGCCATAACGAATTATATTACAAATTATTTGCTGAAAAACAAATTGATTTGCGAGGTCTATTTGTTGACGCAAAATGCATGACAAATTTAGCTCTTGAAGCACGGGGGGTGGGGCACTTCCATTCACGAGTGGATACCATGAGCGACCATGGGGTCTCGAAAAGCACCCTAAACACGTAATTTCCATATTCTGAAAATGAACCCCTTAACAAGTATTGGCGTGTGAAACCCTACCCTTAACAAGTATTGGAAACAAAATGATACTCTTGGCAAGTATCCCCTGAAATGAACCCTAAACAAGTACAGCGATATTTTAATGTTATGTCACGGGTCCGACGGTTGTCGATTTTTCCTTCATACACATCATTTGGTTTAGTACGACGCCACCTTCTACACCTCGCGCAAACCGGACTCTAAACACGTAGTGTTGGGGCAAAAATTACATCCTTTTCCTTTATAAAATATTTTAACTTTGTTTATCATCCCCGTAAATTTGACCCTAAACACGTAACTTTCCTAGCGAAATAGATACCCTTTTTCATTATTTTTGTATTTTTGATACCCTTATCACGTTACGTACGTAACGTGCCCTATCGTGAAAAAGACATCCTTTTTACGTGTTTTTTTGGTCGCACATGGTATCCACTCGCCAATGTAAGTGGCCCCCGGGTCCTGAAGACAGTTCGGGACACCCCGCACATAATCAGCGTCTTCGAATCAATCGCCGGTCGCCGTGATTTTGCTGCGAAGCAAGTCTTGGGTAGATCGTAAAAGGTAATTTTTTAGACTAAAAAATAAATTAAATGATTAATTAATGAATTTGATTGTAGTATATTACTGTGGAGATAACTATTGTATGAAATTCTATAACAGTGAAGTGTTTTTCACCGAAATATTAGTAAATTGAGTATGCATACCTGCATGCACACGGCTAACTCGAGCGAATTTCGTGCAGACTCTACTTCACTTCGATCACCACCGGTACACTACACTCCCGTCTCCACCTACCCGAAAGTACCGGTAGTTGTAGTGTAGTGTAGTGGTAGTGAAGTGGAGTGAAGCCTGCACGAACTTCGCTCGAGGTACCGTAGCACACGGCAGGACGGGCATCCCATGCACAATGGCAATACAAAGTAGGTCTAAGCTTAAATGTGATTGACTCCAACAATGTCGAATGCGTGTACAATGTACTGTACTGTGTCGTGTCATGTGTGTATTGCAGGGGCCGCGGAACGGTTTTCAAGGTGGGGGGGGGGGCTGACCATGCAAAAAATCACAATCTTATGGTCATTTTTACGTGCCCCCGTTCCGCGGCCCCTGTCGTGCCTGGTCTTGACCGAGCTGTACTCATGTACGTGTAGGCTACTTTCACCAGTCTAGTATGAAGTAGGCTAAATTTAGGGCCTAACTTACGTGAAAGTTTCGAAAAAAGTAGGCCTATATGGGACTAGGCCTAAGTATATGTAATATCATAGGCTACTTGTTATCAGTCAATATTTGTACTCAAATTCAATAAGTAGCAATAAGGAGAGTCCTGTCTGGACTGCAGCCTGTTTGCTACACTCATGTCTCATGACAGTCAATAGTGTTGGCCCAGGCCTAATTTACTTACTGACTGCCATATGATTGCCAGGCCTTTTGACTGGGTGATTCAATATCATCTTTTTCATGGCCTTGGCCTACATGTATCCACAAATCCGACTTGGCACATTCTTATGCCCCACCGACGCCATTACGGGGGCAATTTACACATAAACCAGCATAGTTCGCTTAGATTTTGATTTGCGACGTTTACTGTCGCGAGCCACATGAACCCTACCAAAGATTGTAGGGGTTTTTAATTACAATGTCTTCAAATTAATGCCTGAAGTAGTCTAAGCAAGATCTTTACAGGAGTGTGTTTGTGTTTATGATAAGCTAGCTGATTTACAGGCTGAAGCTGTATCTTTCTTGTCAGTAAAATTATAAGTCCAATCAGCCTGTCACTATAAACACCAATAAGTTAACATGTTCAACAACACCAGCAATAATCTAGTGAACAGGGGTCATGATGTTTTTTTTCATATTTTCAGTTTCTTGCAGAGTTTCGCAGGATTCATGGTGAGGAACTAATCACACTCTTCAACCAAGGACTACAAAGACTGGCAGAACCCCTTTCTGGACTTCACAAAGATAGATGCAAATGAGCCAAGAAAGATGTGAAGTTCCCGGAAGCTAAGAAGGTATTCTGTTATTCTGATATTTTTTTATTTCTTTGTAACATCACACATTAAAAACCCAAAATGTTATACGATGGAGAAATAATCTGTGACATTATTCCCTTATTACAATGGATAATTATCTCTTCATTCCAGGGTGCCACACATGATAAAATGAAACTGTAAATACACTTTAAGAATTGAAGTTCGAACCCCTTCCGGCAGCCAACTTTATGCTGACAAAGGCATGCAACCATTTTACACTCACACTTGGCCTAGTCACTTTATGTAATATTGGGGATCAGGACAACTACCTCCCGGACAACTACCCCCGGACAATTACCCCCCGAGGACAATTACCCCCCGGACAACTACCCACTGAGGACAATTACCCCCGAGGAAAATTACCCCCCGGACAATTACCCCCGGACAATTATCCCCCGGACAATTACCCCCCGGACAACTACCCCCGGACAATTACCCCCTGAGGACAACAACCCCCCGACAAATACCGCCGAGGACAATTACCACCGGGAACAATCACCCCCCCCCCCCCGGACAATAACCCCCCACACAAAAGGAGTGCACCGAGTCATACGTCGGTCGGCCGTACGTTTGACGTAAGTCGTAAGAAGTACTCGAGTATCTTGGAATCAAACCAACGCCGTAAGAAAGCTGTAAAAGTGAGCTCCATCCATAGGCGGATCCAGGAGGAGGGGCGAGGGCCCGCCCCTTTCTAGAGCAAAAAAAATTTGGAAAAAAAGAAAAAAGAAGGGGAAAGAAAAGAGTAAAAAGAAGAGGTAAAATAAGAGGAGGAAGACGAGTGGAAAAAAAGGTCAGGGAAAGACTTGGAAAATGGTTTGAAAATATATTTCATGTCACTATATTAAATTTTTGCATAGGCTGTTCGATGAGATACATATCTTGCTAAATAGGCTGATATGTAGCTTAAAATATCAAGTTTTGAAGTCGATATACAAAGCATATTTCCGCTCGGAAATTATTCATTATTTTTAAATTTACAAATTGATTTTTTCAAGTGCTGTGTAAAATGTCCGTTTTAGGTCTGAATATTAATATTTTCAGCTCACTCTCCTCGGTCGCATTATTTTTTTGCATAGGCCTACTTCTTTATAAATTCTTACAAACAATCCTTAAAATGCACCTTAAACAAATTGTTTACTATCATGATTGCCAATTTGTTTAGAAAAAAAACACTGTTTTTGATTATGTCATATTGTTTACAATTTAGTAATTTTCGTACTTAATTTCCTTCTTTAATGTTGCTTTCACCCAAGAATAATATACAAAAAAACACCTTGTAATTTTACCATTTAGGGCCTAAATGGTAAAATTACAAGGTGTTCTTGTGTGTTTTATCTTTGCATAAAGTTTTCTAGCTTCCTAGAATGTGCACCAATTGTTTCATAATTTTCAGCTTCTTGTTACTTGAATTGTTTGAAAATAACAGGATTATAGGACCTGTTTTGCATGCTGAAGAAGGCGCCGCTAAACAAAAAAATAAAATAAAAAGAAGAGAGTGAGAGAACAGGAAAAAGAGCAATATAAAAGAGAAAGAAAAATAATCAACGTAAGATAAAGTAGAAAATATTTAGAAAAAACGTGTGCCACTGACCATGGGTCCCGCTTTATTCTAACATTGATGGTGGAGAGAAGGGAGCATTTTCAGGGGGTAATTGTCCTCCGGGGTAACTGTCCGCGGGATAATTGTCCTCGGGGGATATTGTCCAGGGGGTAATTTTCCTCGAGGGTAATTGGCCGAGGGGTAGTTGTCCGGGGGGTAATTGTCTTTGAGGGGTAGTTGTCCGGGGGTAATTTTCTGGGGGTAATTGTCCGGGTAGTTGTCCGGGAGGTAGTTGTCTGGTAAGTTATTGTCCGGGGGTTGTTGTCCGGGGGGTAATTGTCAGGGGGTTATTGTCCGGGGGGTAATTGTCCGGGTGGGGGTAATTGTCCGGGTGGGGGTAATTGTCCTCAGGGGTAATTGTCCGGGGGGTAGTTGTCCGGGGGGGGGTAATTGTCCTCGGGGGAATTGTCCGTGGGTAGTTGTCCGGGGGTAATTGTCCGGGGGGGTAATTGTCCTTCAACTGTAAAATGGATGTGTATCAATGTCCAACAATTCATGAGTTTGTCTCTAATGCCTGCCTAAAAGTGTTTAACTCCTGTCCATTTGTGGTCATTTTTGAAGCCGACATTCTGAGATAACTCTTCATTGAATTTTTTTTCTTTTCTATCTTTCAATAATTTGAGCTTTAAGAGACAGCTGTTTGTTATGAAGCATGTTGGTATTTAAATTTGGAATCGTTGGCAGGGCCAGAAATTTGGTGCGCATTGATTCACTGATAGATTCTTGTAGACAACTTTATGTGTGAATCAAACTTGATTCTTGCAAACTGGTATCATGAGAATCAAGGCTTAAGGCAGGAAGCTATTCATTAGTTTTGAGCAATATTACAGCTCAGATCTTCAGTCCCTTCAATCTATACATGATCTAAAGATTGCGGTGGTAACGTGGTGGTATAATAAATGTTGGATTCCAACTTGCAGAATACAAGCTTCTGTTTTGAATTAAAAACATGGTGCATTTTTTAAATTATTGACATTTCTTAATCTGATTCCAGAAATTGTCATACAGATCCTACCAACCTCCTTCAAGGAAGACCAGGTGATATATTCATCTCAAGTGACAAGTTATGGTACCGCATAACCAGTTAGAAGTAAGTTTACAACATTGACATGGACTAGATTATAAGTTTCATAAGGCCAAAACCTAAGAATCATATCTTAGCATTCTTTTGCACTCCGCTCTACAACTTTAGACTGCTGAGCCAACTGGTGGCTTGTGTTTATGACAAAGTACACTGGTATTATGTGATCAGGTACTTAAGGTCTACATGCGTGCTATGTGTGATAATACAGCATTCCAGTCAGCCGACTAGCATGCAGTTGCAAATTACAGCACCAAACAAAGCTGAATATATTCTTAGTGGTGGAATTTTGTTAGTTTTGCATTTTATCAGAGTGATTTATTTGCCAAAAATATTGGTACATCTTACTAATGTTATTTGAATGGTTATTGAAAGAGAAATGTTTCAATCCAATTAGGATGAAAAATATTGTGTGTTGCTTGCAAAGAAATCTTATCGTTTTTGACTCCGCCCGCCCATCCATTGTCCCATAATGGTGGGCCAAGTTTCTTCAAAAAAACAAATATATTTCTTGTTGAAGCTAAACCAAATGCATTGAATAAGAAACCCTTGTTATTGTTTTTCATTGACAGGTTGATACGAAGCCCATGTACATACGTGTATCCTGCAATCAAGAGGAATCATATGAGCTTGTTCTGGAGGAGCAAAGAGTCTGTCAAGTCCAGGATAAAGTGCATGCATTTGCTTGTTAAGTAGCTGGATTTTACATTTTTCATTCGGCCTATGGCTATGAGCCATCAGTCATGAAAATGCTTGAGTTTTGCCAACTTGGAATTCTTCAGGTGAAAGATGCATGTCCTGTTGATAAATCTGTTATCAACCTTCTCAACAAGTTGAAGAAAAAAGTGCCCTCCAAACAAGGGAAGTAACTGAAGTCCGGCTGAAGTCATGGAACAGCTCTCTTTAACACCATTGTTCAAAGGCGGACGTACGGCGAGTCAAAAACAGCCGTTTTAACATTTTTGTACCAACTTAATATAGGTGGTTTGAATAAAAATGAATGAAACGGCTGTTTTCGACTCGCCGTACGGCCGCCGTAGATCAAATGTGACCAAGGTAGAAGTCACACAGGAATGTCCTTTAGGTTAAAATTGTTACAAGTTTAAAGATTGTAAGTATGTATTGATAAATTGTGATTATTTTTTAAAAAGAGATTTGACAAAAAAGTTTAAAGTCACATTCAGAGCACAGTAGATGGAGATGGCTCATACACTTGATGAAGCATATTCTATGGAAGCTTAAAAGTGCCACCGAGATGTTGAGATAATAATCTTGGGAAGTCGACATCATTGTAGCAAAAGATCAAATGACGAGATCCTGGATCTCATCATGTCCACATCTTCAGAAGAGATGATCAGAAGACAAAATATCAGATCTCATCATGTCAACATCTTTTAGAAGAGATGATCAGATGACAAGATCCCAGGTATTGTCATGTCGACATCTTGTAGAAGAGATGATCAGATGATAAGATCCTGGATCTCGTCATGTCTACATCCAGTGGAAGAGATGATTAGGTGTCATGATCTCGTAACTCGTCATGTCTTCATCTTTCAGAAGAGATGATCAGATGACATGATCATGAATCGAATATCTTGTCATCTGATCATCTCTTCTAAAGGATGTCGACATGACGAGATCCGGAATCTTGTCATCTGATCATCCCTTCTAAAAGATGTTGACATGATGAGATCCGGGATCTCGTCATCTGATCTTTTGCTATCATGATGTTGACTTCCCAAGATAATTTATCTCAACATCTCGGTGGCACTTTTAAGCTTCCATAATGTTCAAACTTCATTTACTCACAGGAAAATCTGAATATCTCAAGAGCTCCATTTTATAGAAAACATATTACAAGGTCTTGTATCTTCTTGATATATATGTGGGAACTTCTGTACACATAATCAATGTTGGCTCTCAAATTTCCTGTACACAGAATCCTTGCACAATTGCTGAGGTTGGCCTGATGGACAAATGCCAAACTGTAGCTTGCGAGCTTTTGAATATTTTGTGAGGTAGCCTCACCAACTGCATAATGATTCTTTCATATCAACCTGTACTGGTTCGAAAACTGCCTTGTTTATGTTATTGCAACATCTGAATGCAAAATTGTTTTTGAAAATATGCTTGTAGAAAAAGAAAAGAAAAACAAGTATTGTGAACAAATCAAACAAAAGAACAACATTTCAAAACTTGATTGGCCATTAGTTTTGGTCTCGACGTAAATGTGTTTTCTACAAAGTGCAGTAGTTGTACATACCTGCCAACTACATGTATTCAGATTTTTGAGCTTTCAGACTAAAAATTCTGGATAGTTCAGGTTTTTGAAAATCTTCGTGATGGTTAATTCAATCTTAAAGTTCAAAGATTTTATGTATAAATTAATTGGAAAAATCTCCATCTTTTCAATTTGATGATTTTAGACTATCAATATTGGCAGTTTTGGACTAGCATTGTGTATGGCTAAAATGTTTTGCTCTCTAAATGTGAAATGATAAGTGGCAAGTGGGTTCTCACTTTCAAGTGTAAATCATGGAAAAAAGTGAGAACCCTCTTTCAAGGAAGGAAGAACAAAAACAGTTAATACAGTTCCAAAAAGACTGAAACACCAAAGAGGAATTTTCATTCTTTAATGGCTTTGGATCAGGGATTTTTTTTTAAAGATTGTCCAACATTTTATTGTGCTTTTGAAATGATTTTCAACTCTTAATGGAAAGTATTTTGATTCGTCAGGTTTGTAATAAATCATCAAATTTGTTGTTTTTGTTTGACAAAAATCAAATGGTTTTGTCAAACAAAAACAACAAATTTGATATTATTGAATTTGATGCAATTGTTGCATGGTACTGGTAACTGCATTTGATGTCAGAAGTTAATGCCAGGGGCATATGCAGATTTTTTTTTTGGGGGGGGGTGTGGAGAAGTTTTGGAAAGTGGACTTTTTGCTGAAATAAATATTTTTTCGGAAATATACCACATTTATTTTTAATCATCGACCAAAAAAGCTAAGGGAAGGGGCGGCAATTTGACAACCCAATTTTCTTTTTCAAACGTGAAAAAAGGGTGATTGATTAACGCAGACGCACAAAAGTAGACCTTACGCATTTTGGGAACGCAAACCTGCACCCCCTGTAATTCGTATGCCCCAGGTTAATCGAACTGCCAACATGGTTTGTTACGTGTTATTAATTGGTGATTACTATGTCTGTCTATATTTTGTCTATACTTGTTTGATAGTAGTTGCCTTCTTAAATCTAAAGGAGGTTCTCCCATTTCCACCTGCAGTGAAACTAGCGATGTCAATGGCAGCCCGCCAGCGCATATTCTGAGTGCTTGATATTGCACCGAGTCTAACAACTTTTTTGTAGTTACTGGAGCACTATCATAAGCTTGGCAACCATAATAAAAAATTGATCTAATAATTGCCCTGTAAACCATAAGTAAGGACGTAGATGAACTTCCCCCTTTCGTTCCTGTTAAACTTTGCAATATATTTAGTTTCCTTTTACTTCTTGAAACTACGTTCTCTGTATGGGGATGCCAAGACAATTTACTATCAAATATCATCCCTAGGAAACGGTGATTATTTTTATAAGTGAGTATACTCCCTTCAAACTTGACTGTTGGAGGGATAACATTTGTAAGCTTAGTGAAAAATACCGGAACAGTCTTCTCAATATAAAAATTGAAGCCCCATTCTTTAAACCAGGTACATAATACATCTAGATAAGTTTGTATCCTTGATCTAATATTCTCTACATTTTTCCAGAAAACCATATCATGAGCATATATGGATATTGTCACTTCAGGATCAGTTGGAATATCTCTCATCATGACATTATATAAAAGGGGACTCAGAACACTCCCCTGGGGGAGTCCGTTATGGATTTGGAATGTTCTGGATTCAGTATTTGTAACTCTTACCTGAAAGGTACGTTCTGTTAGATAATTTTCTATAAAATGTAACATATTTCCTCCTATACCACATTGAGCTAGTTTGTACAGTAATCTATCAATCCAAAGACTGTCATAAGCCTTTCCGACATCCAGAAATACTGCAAGAGTGTGTTCACTGCAATTGGTAGATTTTTTAATGTCGTTTTCTAATAAAACAATATTGTCAGTTGTACTACGACCTTTTCTAAAACCGCTGATGAAATTAGGCAATAAGTTATTTTTATCTATGTACCACTGCAATCTATTTTTTATCATACGCTCTATAACTTTGGCAAAACGAGGTGTAAGTGATATTGGTCTGTAGGAGATAACATTTTTTTAGTCCTTACCAGATTTCAAGATTGGCACTAAAATTGAGTGTTTTAGAGAACTCGGGATATCCCCGGATTCCCATATTCTATTAATAATGTTTAACATAATTTCTTTTGTGTTTTTTGGCATATTTTTGTATACAATGTATGGAATATTATCTTTTCCTGGAGCAGCAAATTTAGTAGATTTAACTGCTTTCCCAAATTCCTTTATCGAGAAAGGTTCATTAATGACATGTTCATTTTGGTAGAAAGAATTTTGTACTTCCTTGATTAATGTTTTATTAATATCTTGTTTTTTGTGTCCTAAAGATTGGAAAAAAAGTTCCAAACATCTCTACTCTTACTCTCTCTGGTAAGGACGTAATGGCTTTACCTTTCTCAATCAAAATAGGCATATTTTGTGATTTTTTGGCAGGTACACCATTTAAACGTTTTATACATGACCATATCTTTGTCTCTCGCATGATTCTGCCTAGTCTTCTGCAGAAGGCTTGCCAATATTCTCTTTACGCTTTCCGGAGAACTCGTTGGGCTTCTGCCTTCTTTTTTTGTATTCGCTAATTCTATCAAGTGTAATTTTTCTTGATAACTCGTTTCTTATTCTATTTCTGTCTTTAATCTTTTCAGTACATTCCTTGTTCCACCATGGGACAGGATTTTTTCCTGTCTTTCTTTTTTTTCGGAATGGCTTCATGAATACATTCTTTCAAGCGTTCCATAAATGAATGAAAATGTTCTTAATATCATCTTCAGAATTATTTCATTTTTTATAATATTTTCACATTTGTATGCAAATATGGGCCAGTTAACATTCTTAAAAGAGATATGTTCATGAGATATGTTATCTTTGGCCTGATTACTTAGATTTTCACGATTTTTTTCCTTTCTTTCCAAGTGTTATTTGAATAATAATTGGAAAATGATCACTCCCCAAAGAATCTTCCATAACCTTCCATATAGCATTACCGCCCAGTGATGGGGAGGAAATACTTAGATCTAAGCACGAAAGTTTTCCAGTACAAGGATCAAGTGTAGTTCCTGTTTTATAATTCAATACTATAAAGTTATTCTCATATACAAATTGCTCAATGGCTTGTCCATTTCTGTCGGTTTTGTCACTGCCCCAGAGGGTGCTATGGGCGTTAAAATCACCTATTATTATTAGGTTATCTGTTTCATTAACATTCTTCAACAATGTGTTTAGAATTGATTCGTTTAATCTTTTGTATGGATTATAAAAGTTGGTAATAGATATTATTTTATTGGTGACATAAATGTTAACTTGTTGTAATTCTAGACGTGGATCATTGATTGGATCTTCGTACTTAATCCCATGGTGAATATATATTGCACAACCCCCTCTTCGCTGACCTTCCCTATTTCTTGGAAGGCATGTATAATTTGGAATACAAAGTGAACTGTTATCATAAAACCACGTTTCTTGAACACAAATTAAATCATATTCTTTATTTGTTTTTAAATGATCAAGGAGCTCTTGTCCATGCCCTAATAAGCCCTGAGAATTCCATTGAAGGATGGAAAGTAGGGCAAAGAAAGCGTTAGTTCCTGCGTTGTTGAGTTATGATTTCCTTTTTTTTGCTGCCGCAATCTTCTTGCAGCAGTTAAAATTAGAGCATTTACTAGTATTTCTTCTTCTTCTCTCCCTTCAGTTAATGACATAATCAATTGACGTATAAAAACAACAATTTGCTCATCACTGGCTAAACTTATGAAATTAGGTGTGGTATTCTTTGCCGATGTACCGGCTGACCTGGTAGCCTGGTCTTTAACTGCAGACAGTGGTGTATCCCTTTGTTGGATGTTAACAGGAAAGTTAGTCTCCATAGGTAGTTCGCTTGGAACCG
This sequence comes from Lytechinus variegatus, assembly GCF_018143015.1. Taxonomy (NCBI): domain Eukaryota; kingdom Metazoa; phylum Echinodermata; class Echinoidea; order Temnopleuroida; family Toxopneustidae; genus Lytechinus; species Lytechinus variegatus. Next base: position 554,612 of record NC_054743.1, read on the forward strand.
TTGCTACCTGTAGATTTGTAACTTTACTCTGGTTATCTGTTACATAGGTTTTTACTCTGACCTTCGGTACTGATTGGGAAAATTCCTAAGCCTCTTCAGTGACTGTCTGTGTGACTTTTTGTTCACTTTGTGTTTTCCAGACCTGGGATGCTTCGGCATATGTTAGCTTTCTTATTATCTTTATTTATTGTATTTCTTTTGATTTTTTGGCCTGCTGGCATCCTTTGTATGCTGCGGAGTGTTCACCTCCACAATTGGCAAATATTGGGGTCAATTTCTTCTGGCATTGATCAAAATTATGATGATCTCGACATCTAACACACCTAATATGAGATCTGCATATACCAGCAGTGTGACCATGCCTTTGACACTTAAAACATCTGGATACAGGAGGGATATATGGTTTAACTGTAAACATCTTATAGCCTAAATTGACATTCTGAGGGAGATCTGCCCGACTGAAAGTAAGAATCACACTCTTCAAGGGAATAACAACAGGCTGATTGTTATCAGCACCTTTTCTTTCTTTGTCATTTTTGTTTCTCTGGTCTTTCTTTACTATTCTTTTTACTGCTGTCACTTTCTGGTCTCTCATTTCTTCAAGAATGTCCTCTTCTGATGTTTCAGTTGGGACACCATATATCACTCCTTTAGTTCCCGACCTACTTTCCGTGTCTTTTACTGGTATATTACCTATGTTTTGAATCTGTGAGATGGATTTCATCTGCTTCAGGTTGATACATTTTACCAGCAACCCAGTGCTAATGGGTTTAATAAACTCTACTGATTGTGAACTCACATCTCTGATCGCTTTTTTTTTACTTTTAAGGGATCAATATTCCTTAAATTCAATTTCTTCTGTCTATCTATAGGTGCTATGAATAGCTTGAAGTCAGACAATCGCTTGGTTGAGGTAAAACCTGGAGTACGATATGATGTATTCGAGTCAGAGTCTGACGATGCGTTCTGATTAATATTTTCAATTGTCACATCGTCACTCTTTTCTCTTTTTCTTTTTTGTGGTTGGTATGAAGTGCTTTTTTTCGATGTGGTCTTTGTATCATCCAGATGTCTTCATCCGTACTCGTTATTATATGGTCCGGCTCGGATGCCGCCGGCCCAGTCGCCATGATATATATGATATATAGGTGTGACCTAGGACATAAGGTGTGAGTGCTTAAAAGGCCCACAAATGCTCGCTTACCTTGTTACTTGACCATAGGAAGGATGTTCCAAATGCACAATCTAGTCAAACAGCGCGGTATTGGTAATTTATAGAATTTTCCTGATATTTTCAGAGATTTTCCAGAGATATTGAGTTGCAGGTCCTACTCAGACACCCGAAAATTAGGCATTCCCAAAAAGCTGCGAGTTGAACGGACAACTGTATAACAGACTACTACTGTATAACGATTGTTATACAGTAGTGGTAACTAATAAAATGAATTTTGTTGTTGGAATGAAGATTGTTTATTGCTCTTAAGGATATGTAAGAGTTTTGGTTTATCTCCTTTGAAGCCTGCTTGAAAATCATACTGTGACGGCAGAAATCTCAATCAGGGTGCTAAGGAGATGAGCCAAAACTTCTCTATATCCCTAATGCAGAGTATTTTGACGTTGTTGTGAATTTGATGTAGGCTAAGTTTGTAACCGAATTTGTTGCAATGGTTATAAAGATTTTTTGTCAGGATGAAGATTTGTTTGTTGGTCTTTTTTTAAGTTTTAGCTGATATCCTTCGCAGTCTGCTTGACACTTATACTGTGATGGCAGAATTATCAATCAGACTGCAAAGGAGATTAACATCCTTATTGCAGAATATTTTGACTTTGCAGTGAATTTTAGAAATATTTCATAAAATGTTATTTGCTGGCAAGTGTTGACTGGATTTGATGTATTTTGAATTTGTTTCCTCAGGAATTTCGAGGTTCTATTAAAACTTACAAAAATATTAACTATCTGTATGTGTTTGTTTATCACAGGTGTGCTTTCTGACTACTACATGACAAATTAACGTCAAAGTGCATTACAAATTGATGAATGAAGAAAAAAATGACAATGAGGAATTAAAATGTTTCAATGACAAACTTTGAAAAAGGTTTGTCAAATTAGACCACTTTTCATGACAAATTAAAATTCGTCATGTTATGGTGCATGGCAAATCTATAATGACAAATCTTTGGCATGACAAATTTATTAATTTGTTAAATTAAACCACATTAATGACAAATTTATATTTGTCAATTGACAAAGTTATCTTTTCAGTGCAGCGAGGGGATGAGTGTACAATCGTTGCATTCTTTATAGGAGATAAACCAATATATATCAGAATTACCCCCTCGATCATTATTTTCATTATTTTTTTATCATTAATATATTTATTATTACTACTATCAACATTTTTAGTATTATTAATATTTTTTTGATAATTGTATGTAATATTAGGGAAAAGATCTCAAATCACATTATTTACAAGCATTTGTCTCACTGGCTAAAGATAAGAAAAAGTTACAACATAACAAAAGTGACTAAAAAAGCGGCAAATTTACAAACAAATCAACAAAAAGGCAGTAAATATTAGGAAGGATAAATACAAATGAACAATGATTGCAAAGTACGTGTATAATGTATTTTGAAGACCGGTATACATTCTCAAATATTAAGGATGCGTAAGACGTTAAACAAGATGTATATATGACAAATGCGCATGCATTCGTAATTCCGAAGCTTCGTTATTCCGAAGGATCGTACTTCCGAAGGTTCGTAATTCCGAAGGCTCGTATTTCCGAAGGTTCGTCGATCCGAAAAATAAATGAGGTTCATAATTCCGAAGATTCGTTAATTCGAAAACGATATAAGGTTCGTAATTCCGAAGGTTCGTTTTAATAGTCATAAAACGTAATGATTAATTAACTTTACTTCGTGTTTGGACTAACGAACCTTCGGAACAACAGACCTTATTTCGTTTTCGGATTAACGAACCTTCGAAACAACGAACCTCATTATGTTTTTCGGATAATCGAACCTTCGGAATAACGCCAAAAATGTTCTGATTAACGAACCCTTTTACGTTTTGTATTAAAGAACATCGACGTATCGGCAATTAACGTGTTTCGGGAATTACGAACCTTCGGAATTACGAAGTGTACCGACAAGTGCACAAAGTAAATACGAGAGAATTATGAATGAATATGAATGAATAATAATGATAATCTAAGAAGTACACGGAACATTGATCAGGAAGTTCAACAACGTGAAACACATAAAAAAAAGAATTGGCAATTTGTTTCTCTTTTTGGCTGACAGAAATTCTTTCAATCTCCCTTTTTTTCTTGAGAAACATTTAAATGCATTGCAATTTGGAAGAATGCCTTTTAATGTACAAATATATATGTTGTATTTCAAAAGCAAACGCACGTGTGATTACGTACATTAACACTCTTTCCATATTTCTGCAAAATGGTATCTAACATGTTAGGCCAAATAGAAGTGACCTTATCTCATTCGCAAAATAAATGTACCGTTGTTTCATTTTCTTTGTCACACAATTAATAAATTGGCGAGTCTCTTCTTTGATTGGCCCACATTGGCTCTAGATCCCAAGCTAGGAAAAATAGTCGGAGAAAACCCCCTTCATGCTCAACGTCAACCTCCCAATCTGAGGAAATTGCTTGTGAGCACCAGACTCCCGACACCTGAGCATCCAAGAGGTAACATACCTAGTGACAAACTCAGATGTAAAATCTGTAAACACATCATTACTGACACCACATTTAAAATTGCTAAGAATATTACTCTGCACCCACAAAGACATGACTGCGATGCCAGTAACGTGCTTTACTGTTTGCTCTGCGCACGCTGCCCCCATGCAATCTACAGTGCGTATCAAAAAAGTTCACACTTTGAAAAGGCTCTGAAAATTCAAAAATATACAACATGTGGGTAATTTATTCACAAATGATATTTGGTTTGGGACTCATCTATCCAATGAAAAAGTTTTGACAGAATGTTACAATTGAGGGTTACACTTCGTAATTCCGAAGCTTCGTAATTCCGAAGGTTCTTTATTCCGAAGGTTCGTAATTCCGAAACACGTAAATTGCCTATACCTCGATGTTCGTTAATCCGAAAACGAAAAAGGGTTCGTTAATCCGAACATTTGTGGCGTTATTCCGACGGTTCGTTATTCCGAAGGTTCGATAATCCGAAAACGAAATAAGGTTCGTTGTTCCGAAGGTTCGATAATCCGAAAACGAAATAAGGTTCGTTGTTCCGAAGGTTCGTTAATCCGAAAACGAAATAAGGTTCGTTTTTCCGAAGGTTCATTAATCCGAAAACGAAATAAGGTTCATTATTCCGAAGTTCGTTAATCCGAAAAAAAAAGGTTCGTTAATCAGAAAAATGAAAAATGAAAACCGGGAAAGCAGAGGCAGAGGAAAGGGGAGGGGGCGGGGACACTGTTGTCGTTCAATTGTTATGAGGATGGGAAGGCAATGGCGGCCGAACGAATTTTCGTTTGGGGGGTTGTTGCACCCACAAATGTAATAACGCCCACAAATGTAATAACGCCCACAAATGTAATAACACTTTACCCACAAATGTAATAATTTTTGATCGCCCACAAATGTAATAATGACTTTACCCACAAATGTAATAAATTTGAAGGGATTTTTGGCGAATCCGTTCTAAACTAAAATCCTATAGTAATGCGTTCATATAGCACAAAAGTGCAAAGTCTTTTTTCAGACCGGGTTAATAAAACATCAAAGTACAAGTCCAAAGTCTTTCTTCCAGACCCGGTTGTTTCAAAAATTATAATATAAATCCAAAGTCTTTTTTCCAGACCCGGTTGTTTAAAAAAAATGTAATAAAAGTCCAAAGTCTTTTTTTCCAGACCCGGTTGTTTAAAAAATTGTGATATAAGTCCAAAGTCTTTTTTCCAGACCCGGTTGTTTCAAGAATTTCAATAAGTCCAAAGTCTTTTTCCTGACCCAGTTATTTCAAAAAATAATGATCTTCCTGTGGAAAAAATGGGAATCGAGCTTAGTCTTTTCTCCAGACCCAGTTAATTAAAACTGGTGGAATTAATGTCTTTGTTGTTGTTTCAACTTATACGGTGTATATTGTGAATATATGCACTAAGAGTAAATTGAGAATCAAGCGTAGTCTTTTCTCCAGACCCGGTTACCTGTTATTTAAACATTATGAATAACAGTTTAAAAACAGTATAAAGACCCCATAATCTTATTAATGCTGGATATAGCGTAGTCTTTCAGCCCGACCATTTTTTTTCTTTAAAAAAACGCTAATAGTAAGAATGAGAAAAAATCAATGTCTAAGACCAAACAAACCTTCAACCTAAGAACCTGTTTTAAAAGAGGTTTAGAGTGTTGTCTTTATTCCAGACCTAAAACAGTTACGAAGAAAAATCTTCTAACATAAGACCTTATATTAATAATAATAGGCATTTATATAGCGCCATCTATCTAGAAATATTCTATTCCGAGGCGCACAAGAAAAGAAAGAGAAAGTTTGGATGAGTGTCAAAGTGCCAATAACTAATACTGTTAGAAAAGATAAGATTTCAGTTTTGATTTAAAGGTCTCCAGTGATTGTATAATTCTTAAATTTAATGGCAAATTATTCCAGAGAGAAGGTGCTGAGGCAGAGAAAGCTCGTGCACCATATGCAACACGTGTCTTGGGAGTCTTAAGAAGTTGCTGGTGTGATGATCTCAGGCTTCTAGCTGGTGCATAAGGCGTGACAAGCTCTTGTAGATATTTTGGTGCCAAACCATTACACACTTTCCAAGTGAGAAGAAGTATTTTAAATTCTATACGCTTCCGGATTGGCAACCAATGTAACTTTTGGAGAATTGGTGAGATGTGTTGATATTTTGATGTACCAGTTAAAACCCTGGCAGCTGTATTCTGAGCATACTGAAGTTTATTAACATTGCGTGAGGTTATATTCTTATTCTCGTGGAATAATACGAGTTTTAAAACGTACTCTTTCCTCCAGACCCGGCTATTAAAAAAAGTAACTGAAAAACTTCGAATCTAAGACCAAATTTCCAAAGTTTCACCCAGTAAAAATATGTCTTTTTTAAAATAATACTACTACCCCTACAAAACATTGTAATAACGCGTGGGTAAAGCAGACATCCTTTCTCCAGACTTGGTTACTATTTGAAAAATAAAATAGTTTTTACAAATATTCTAAAACGAATGCCCAATAATCTAATTACTGTGGAACAACATGAAGACCGATTGTCGAAGATCGACTTTCCTCCAGACACAATTATTTCAGGAATAAAAAATCAATAAAACTCAACCCCCAACAACGAATCTAAGAACCAACAATCCTCCAAATTAAGACCATGCATGTAGAAAAACACATGTTTAGAGCGTTGTCTTTATTCCAGACCCGGTGATTTAAAAATGATTTAAACAATCCTAAAAACAAAAGACTCATATTCTTGTGGAATAACACGAGTATTATGCTTAGTCTTTCGTCTGGACCCGGTTATTTAAAAGATAAAGAAATATTGAAAAAAAAAATGACAGCTGAGACCAATCTTCAAAATTAAACCCACTTAAAATGCTTGGGCTTAGAGTGTTGTCTTTACCCCTCACCGACGTATATTATAACTTTTGAAACGACCGGGTCTGAAAAAAAGACTTTGGACTTGCATTATAATTTTTGAATTAACCGGGTCTGGAAAAAAGACTTTGGACGTATATTATAATTTTGAAACAACCGGGTCTGGTAAAAAGACTTTGGACGTATATTACAATTTTGAAAAACCGGGTCTGGAAAAAAGACTTTGAACTTTTGTGCTATATGAACGCATTACTATAGGATATTAGTTTAGAACGAATTCGACAAAAATCACTTCAAATTTATTACATTTGTAAGTAAAGTCATTACATTTGTGGGCGATCAAAAATTATTACATTTGTGGGTAAAGTGTTATTACATTTGTGGGCGTTATTACATTTGTGGGTAAAGTGTTATTACATTTGTGGGCGATCAAAAATTATTACATTTGTGGGTAAAGTGTTATTACATTTGTGGGCGTTATTACATTTGTGGGCGATTATTACATTTGTGGGTGTAACAGGGTGAAAGCTAAAAAAAAATGAAACTCTTACGTCAAAATGGACACTTTGGTGATATTTTTGCCTTAAGATTATCATCTGCTTGAAGTCATTGTGTGTTTGATAGTGATTAAGTAGAGAAAAACCTTCTTTGAAGTGATTTCTTATTATGGCAAAACGTATATTTAGGCTTTATTTTTCGGGAGAGTATAATGAGCGAGCGGCTTGGTAAAACAAATTCAAAGGTGAAGTTGTAAAACGTTTTTTGGGGTCAATTATTCTTAAAATGGCATTATTGCGAGGTGTTGCGAGCGTGAATCACAAGCTAAAACTTTAGGGTATTTCAATAAAAAATGAAAATAAGTTTTTAAAATCCGAGCAAAATTTCTGCTGTCATTAAAAAGATGTGCATCTAACTAAAGAATTAACACGAGCGCAAAACGCGAGCTTAAACAAAAAGGAACCTGTTGAAGAAAGCATTTAGTGACCTCTTTAGGATGCATATTTCACCAATCGAATGAGAGTGCGAAGCGTAAGCTGAAAATTTGCAATATTCCAGCCTGAAAACTTAACTTAACTTGTAACTTTAAAGAGAGTATTTTATAAAAAAAAAACAGGAAAACGGCATATTCATTTTTGAAACAAGAAATTTCCCATTTTGGAAAATATTCATTTCCTTGTTTTTATTTCATTTTTGGGATGCAAGTGCCCCCTACGTCCCTCCCGGCGGATCCAACTTTCGTCAAATAGGGGGGGGGGTGTTGCACCCACAAATGTAATAACGCCCACAAATGTAATAACACTTTACCCACAAATGTAATAACGCCCACAAATGTAATAACACTTTACCCACAAATGTAATAATTTCACCCACAAATGTAATAATGCACTTTACCCACAAATGTAATAATTTTTGATCGCCCACTAATGTAATAATGACTTTACCCACAAATGTAATAAATTTGAAGGGATTTTTGGCGAATCCGTTCTAAACTAAAATCCTAACGTAATGCGTTCATTTAGCACAAAGTGCAAAGTCTTTGTTGGAGATAAGTCCAAAGTCTTTTTCCAGACCAGGTTGTTTCAAAAACTATTATATTAGCCCAAAGTCTTTTTTCCAGACCCGGTTTTTTAAGAAATTATGATATAAGTCCAAAGTCTTTTTTCCAGACCCGTTTTTTTTTAAATTATGATATAAGTCCAAAGTCTTTTTCAAGACCCGGTTATTTCAAAAATTATAATATAAGTCCAAACTAAGATACGATAATGATATTCCAGTGGAATAAAAATGAGAATCGAGCGTAGTCTTTCTCCAGATCCAGTTAATTAAGACCGGTAGAATTAAAGTCTTTGTTGTTGTTTCAACTTATATGGCTTATATTGTGAATATATGCGATGAGAGTAAATCGAGAATCAAGCGTCATCTTTTCTCGAGACCTGGTTACTTAAAACTAATAACTAAAACCCTATTGTCTTCATATAGCACAAAAGTGCAGTCTTTTTTCCAGAGCCGGTTAATTAAACAATTACAATATAAGTCCGAAATCTTTTTTCCAGACCCAGTTGTTAAACAAATTATACGATATGTCCAGTCTTTTTTCAGACCCGGGTATTTCAAAAATTATAATATAAGTCCAAACTAAGATACGATAATGATATTCCAGTGGAATAAAAATGAGAATCGAGCTTAGTCTTTTCTCCAGACCCAGTTAATGAAGACTGGTGGAATTAATGTCTGTAGTTGTTTCAACTTATTTGGTGTATTATTGTGAATATATGCGCTAAGAGTAAATTGAGAATCAAGCGTAATCTGGTTACTTAAAACTAAAAACTAAACCCTATAGTAAGCGTTCATGTAGCACAAAAATGCAAAGTCTTTTCTCTCGACCCGGTTACTTAAAACTAAAAACTAAACCCTATACTAATGCATTCATATAGCGCAAAGACATTTCTCCCGGTCATTTAAAACATTCATCAAATCTTTTTAAAAAGACCACACAATCTATTGATGTTATAGACATTCATCCAGACCAGATTATTTCAAAATAAGAAATGATTGAAAAAAAAATCCTCCACTCTTGGTAATGTTGAATTCCATGAAAATATAGCATAGTCTTTCCTCCAAACCCAGTTATTCAAAATTATGAATTACATGTACATTTTCAAAACAGTATAAAGACCCCATAATCTTAGTAGTCTTTCTGCCCGACCCAGTTTTATTTTCCAAAATTACGCTAATAGTAATAATAAAAAAATCAAAATCTAAGACCAAACAATCCTTTTACCTAAGAAATGTTTTAAAAAGGAAGTTTAGACCGTTGTCTTTAGTCCAGACCTAATCATTAAAACAAATACGCAAAAAAAATCTTCTAACATAAGACCCTATCATATTCTTATTCTTGTGGAATAACGCGAGTTTTAAAACGTACTCTTTTCTCCAGACCCGGCTATTTAAAAAATGAATTTACAAAACTTCAAATCTAAGACCAATCTTCCAAAGTTACACCCAGTAAAGAAATATGTCTTTACCCCACACCCAGTTTTTTTAATTATACTAAGACCCCAACAAAACATTGCAATAATGCATTGGTAAAGCAAACATCCTTCCTCCAGACTTGGTTATTATTTGAAAAAAATGAAATAGTTTTTACAAATATTCTAAAACGAAGACCCAATAATCTGATTACTGTGGAATAACACGAAAACCAATTGTCGAAGATCGACTTTCCTCCAGACACAATTATTTCAAGAATAAAAAATCAATAAAACCCAACCCCCAACAACGAATCTAAGAACCAACAATCCTCCAAATTAAGACCATGCATGTAGAAAAGCACATGTTTAGTGCGTTGTCTTTATTCCAGACCCAGTCATTTAAAAATGATTTAAACAATCTTAAAACATAAGACTTTGTCATATTCTTATTCTTGTGGAATAAGACGAGTATTATGCTTAGTCTTTCTTCAAGACCCGGTTATTTAAAAGATAAACAAATATTGAAAAAAAAAATCACAGCTAAGACCAATCTTCAAAAGTAAACCCAGTATAAATGCTTGGGCTTAGAGTAATGTCTTTACCCCTCACCCAGTTCTCTTAAAAACAAAAATTAAGCGTAACATTAATCTTAAAACTTAGACCCCAACATCTTCCAAACTATAAAACCCTTGTGATAACGCATACTTAATTTGACCAGACCAGCTTATTAATAAAACAGAACAACATAAGAAACATTTAAAATTAAAACCCTCTTCCAGCCTAAGATCCTGTAATATATAATGTATTTAAACATTCACTTTTTTCTTCCAGGCTAAGAAATTTATAATTAATAAAAACCATCAAAACTTAGAGCCCGGGGAGCATTTCATGAAAGGAGTTGTCTGACGTTTAATCCGACAAGTCCCATTTTATCCAACACTAACCATGGAAGCACTGCATCTTAGCCAATCAATATCAAGGTCGGACATAAATGTTAATGAAATACTCCCACATTCATCTTACTCATGTTGAACAGGCACGAGAATAAGATTGAGTCTTAGTTATGAAGATTTCATTTATCTTTTATTTGAAAATGACAAGGTCTGCAATAAAGAAAATTCTCTAAACTTTTATTCATTGAAGGTTATAAGTTTAAAGGATAGTTGGGTTTTAGATTCTGTTGTTCTTTTTTAAAATATTTTTTGTTATTTTGAAATAATTGGGTCTGGAGAAAGACTACACCATATTTCCATGCTATTCAATGTTGATAAGATTACAGGGTCTTTGTTTTGTTGTTGGTTGTTGTTGTGTTTTTTATGATTTTTATAACTGGGTCTGGAGGAAAGACCACGCTATATTTCCATGTTACTCAACATAAATAGGATCGTGGGTCTTTGTTTGCTTTTCTTTTTTTTATTATTACTAATTTATTATTATTATTCATCATGTGTTATTTGAAAGATCTGGGTCTGGATGAAAGACTATGCTATATTTCCATGTTATTAAACATTAATAAGAGGGTTTGGTTACTTTTTGCCTGATTCCACCAGATTTAAATAACTGGGTCTGGAGAAAAGACTATGCTCGATTCTCATTTTTATTCCACTAGAATATCATTATCGTATGTTAGTTTGGACCTATATTATAATTTTTGAAATAAACAGGTCTGGAAAAAAGACTTTGGACTTATATAATATTTTTTTTAATTAACTGGGTCTGGAAAAAAGACTTTGGACTTATATAATAATTTTTGAAACAACTGGGTCTGGAAAAAAGACTTTGGACTGATATTGTAATTTTTGAATTAACCGGGTCTGGAAAAAAGACTTTGGACTTATATAATAATTTTTGAAACAACCAGGTATGGAAAAAAGACTTTGGACTGATATTATAATTTTTTAATTAACTGGGTCTGGAAAAAAACTTTGGACTTATATAATTTTTTTTTTTAATTAACTGGGTCTGGAAAAAAGACTTTGGACTGATATTATAGTTTTTGAATTAACTGGGTCTGGAAAAAAGACTTTGGACTGATATTATATTTTTTTAATCAACCGGGTCTGGAAAAAAGACTTTGGACTTATACAATAATTTTTTAAACAACTGGGTCTGGAAAAAAGACTTTGAACTGATATTATAATTTTTGAATTAACTGGGTCTGGAAAAAAGATTTTGGACTCATATAACAATTAAAAAAAACTGGGTCTGGAAAAAAGACTTTGGACATATATACTAGTTTTTGAAACAACCGGGTCTGGAAAAAAGACTTTTGACTTATCCCCAAGAAAGACTTTGCACTTTTGTGCTATATGAATGCATTCCTATAGGATTTAAGTTTAGAACGGATTGGTCAAAAATCCCTTCAAATTTATTACATTTGTGGGTAAAATCATTATAACATTTGCAGGCGATCAAAAATTATTACATTTGTGGGTAACGTGCATTATTACATTTGTGGGTAAAGTGTTATTACATTTGTGGGCGTTATTACATTTGTGGGTGTAACAGGGGGGCAATTTTTTTTGCCATATTTTCCTAGATCGGCAGCTTAAAGTTGATTTTTGTTTTTTCTTCGAAAGGGTAGTCCTAACAGTTAATAATTAGCTGTATACTTATAAAATAATGTAAATATGTAATAGCATGATAAACCCTTTTTAAATAATGCGAGCTATATTTTTTTTTATATATGATGGGCAATATGTTTGTGATCTTCAAAACGAGATGCCTATGTAACTAAATTTAGATAACTGCGAGCAAGGAGCGCAAACAGAAATTTTAAATATATAAGCTCTGACCTGATCTAAAGGGGACATTTTAAGAACTTTTTGCAGTTAGCCATGAAGACGATGCGTGTTTCAACCAGTGGCGGCGGAACGTATTTTCCTGGGGGGGGGGGGGCAAAGCCAAAAAAAGGGCCAATAGGGGCAATTTGGTGCAAACGTATATTTTCACCATGAGATTATCATCTGTGTAAAGAGGTTGTGTGTTTTGTAGTAATTGAATTGAGCAAAAAAAATTAAGTGATCACTGATTGATAAATTATATATTTACGTTTCATTTCTGCGAGCGTAGCGAGCAAGCGGTTGGGGGGAATCAAATCTGAAGATGTAAAATTCGCCTTTTTGGTCAATTACTGTTAAAAGGGCATCCTTGTGAGATGTTGCGAGCGAATCACGTGCTCAAACTTTTGGAAATGTCATGTAGGCCTAGAATGATAATAATGATATAGATATTATTTACCCAGGGAAGCCACTTCAGTTCTGAAAACTGTTCTCCCAGCTATTATTATTTTTTTACAAGAATGCTTAGAATGTCCAGTTTTCAGGTTGGAAAATCGGAAAATTTTGGCTCACGTTTCTCGCTCGCATCAAGTATTGTTTATTGAGGAACTCATTCTATTCCTGGTTACAAAAAAGTATAAAATGTCCAGTTTTCAGGTGGAATATCACAAATTTTAAGCTTGCGGTTCGCGCTCTCATTATTTAGTTCGTGAGATATATATTCTATTCATGAGTCACTAAATGCAGTCCTTAAAAGATTACTTAGAAGCCTGTTGAATATAACTTTTTACCTGAGAAAACTCTGGTAAAAACTGAAAACTAAGGTTAGTCTGATTTCCGCCATTGATTTTAGCACAGGCCAAAAACTCCGGTAAAAACAACCTGAGTTTTCTCAGGTAAAAAGTTTTATGCAACGGGCCCCAGGTTAGTATATAAACAAATTACAGCTCACCCTCGAGTTAATTCTTTAGAAAGATACACATCTTTCTCACGATTACAAAAAATGCTCAAAAAGTTCACGTCTTGTTACATGAAATGTCTACTAGTTTGAGCTTGCGATTCGCGCTTTCAACATCTCACAAGGATCATTATTAGTATTAATTTTATTTTTATTACCAGCAGAAGCTGTTATTAAAAATGACATCCCATCCAATACAAATCCTATTATCTAGAGGTTACTCGCACGCGACCAACACACTTGATCCCCTGCATCTTTAAACCATTTGCTTAGGCAGCAATTGCTCAGATAAAATCGAAATTAGCCTATATTATGCTTGATCAGGGCGCCTATTTTTAATGAAATACATGCTTTTGGCCACAACACACGCATGTATCATCGATCGTTATTACTATCATTGCATAATATCGTGTTATCTTGTAATGACAACACCGTTTTTGTTACCAAAATGAATAATTTTCATTTTCGGAAATACGAACCTTATTTAATTTTCGGATTAACGAACCTTATTTCGTTTTCGGATTAACGAACCTTATTTCGTTTTCGGATTAACGAACCTTATTTCGTTTTCGGATTAACGAACCTTATTTCGTTTTCGGATTAACGAACCTTATTTCGTTTTCGGATTGACGAACCTTCGGAATTACGAACCTTATTTCGTTTTCGGATTAACGAACCTTCGGAATTACGAACCTTATTTCGTTTTCGGATTGACGAACCTTCGGAATTACGAACCTTATTTCGTTTTCGGATTGACGAACCTTCGGAATTACGAACCTTCGGAAATACGAACCTTCGGAATAACCGAACCTTCGGAATTACAAAGCTTCGGAATTACGAATGTATGCGCAATTGAGTGAGCACTGTCCATTTTTCTAAAGCTCGCAGAAATCTGTTTGCGCAGACATACTCGTTTTCACACAGTGTCAAGGGGAAAGGGAGAAATCAAACTTACCCTGCGATACATTTTTCCTTGGACTTTTAGTCCATTAAGATAAAACAGATACATTCAAAGCATTTTCAAACTAATTTGCCACCCAAATTGAAATTTCAACACTTAGTAAGCACAACTTTTACCCTTTTTGTGCCAGCTGGATCTGAGGACATAACTGAATCTGAACAAAAGTTTACATCAGATATCTCCAGCACTTTTTCACTTTTTTTTTATTTTTCAAAGTGAGTTGAGATTTATTTTTCGTTCAATACTTGTTTCTCCACACTTTTCCCAAGCTTGACAATGATTAACAAAATGAAAATCAAGCCTAATTCATTTTATGTAAATCACAGCTCAGTGTAAATCAAATATCGTCTTGATGGCCTTGGTGTGTGGGGGAGTGGGGCGGGGCGCAATGCACTCTTCGAAGTGTATTGGGCAAGGAAACAAGTTAAAGTGGTCAAAGATATCTTCAAATCAATTTTACTTGCTACAGTCTACCTGTTCTTCATGATAGATGTTTACTTTTATTCGCATAGCTATTTCAAAGTTCTGCGCAAATCATTTTTCACTAACTTTTCAAAAGTAAGTGGTACTCACTCAAGCGTTAATATTTTTCGATAGTTATATCGTTATTTGCTTAAATGGATCTCTACCAATGATAAAATGTAGAAAAATCTTCAGGATATTACAAATTTATAATTTTACAGGATTTTTCAAAGTGTAAACTTTTATTTGATACGCACTGTATATTGGTTAAACCAGCACGAAATTCCGAATGCGCTTAAAAAACCACAAATCATCTATTCAGAAGAAACGTACCGACCTTCCTGTTGCCAGACATTTCTGCCTTCCTGGACGCGCGTTTCCGTTTTACACCCTGGCGAAGGCATTTTCCGCAAAAATAGCTAAAAAGCGACTAGTGAAGAGTCTACACATGTCGCTGGATAGATATGCAAGTCATAACAGTACAACTGCACCGCATGCATGGCATGCAATCTGCACAGCCACTGTGATAGCACAGAGTTCCATTTCATGTGCAGAGAGCAGTCATATTAATTAAATCCGGACATATATTTTGCAGTGGCGTTTGTATCCCGATACACAAGGAGGTGAAATATCCACAATTCGGGTAATTGATATCCTAAATTAATTTAGTAAGCAGTAATAATAATGATACGACAAGAATAATAACAATAGTACAAAACGAAGGAGAATCTACATCATGCAGAAGTCCAGTGTTTCAAAATGATTCTAAACGATGAATTAAAATATAGGCCTACTACTTCTGCTACTACTATACTACTACTACTACTACTACTTCTACTACTACTACTACTACTACTACTACTACTACTGTACTACTACTACTACTACTACTACTACTACTACTACTACTACTATACTACTACTACTACCTACTCTACTACTACGTACTACTACTAAGTATGTAAATGATTATAATGATAAGAAGAAATTCGGAGTTATGTAAATAACTTACAATTCTACTTTACTACTACGTATACTACTATACTCTACTACTGCTGCTACTACTACTGCTACACTACTTCTACTACTAATCCTGTTCATAACAATGACGCTGATAATAATAACAATAATAATAATGATAATAAATGATAGTGATAATAAAAAAAGTAACCATGATAATATTGTCAACAAACTAAGTAATTCATAATCATATAACAATGATGCTAATGACAATAAAGTACTTAACTCGTCGAAAACTCTATTGGAACACTCCGAAAAGCTTTCATAAGGAAATATCAGATTGCGATTTGGCTTGATTTGGCTTGATGACGTAAGCCACTTTCCCGAGTGCGATTTTTTTTGCGAGTTCTAGCCTTAATAATATTTCTTCAAAGCCTCAAAAAATGGGCGTGATTTGATGACGTCAGTGGTTTGTATAAAGCGACTTATAAGCTTTTGACTTTTTATAAACCATTATTCCTTGTGCGATTTGGTCTTGTCCATAGTCGGATGGGACAAGGGTAGGTTGAGAGACAGGGCCATCTTTCATTGCTAGGTTGAATACTAGTGCCGACGGATTGGATAATAGTGCCAAAAACCGTTGCCGTATAATTCGATCGCCCGCACACTCATTCGAACTGATTGAAGACAAAATAATGGAAAAGGAATAACCAGCATTTGCTCTTGGAAATAAGACGGGTCTGAAATTCAGGTAAATTCTACGGGGACATCCCGATAGACCGCGGGTCCGATATACCGCGGGTCCGATAGTGCGCGGGTCCGATAGACCGCGGGTCCGATAGACCGCGGGTCCGTTAGACCGCGGGTCCGATAGACCGCGGGTCCGATAGTCCGCAGTGTGTGTAAAATTATGATCAGATATATCAAATGTCATCGAGAGGTCCACAGGTCAAATGATACAAGACCATGGGGTTCTATCAGGTGCGGATCAATGGGGGCGAGGGGGAACTGCCTCACCCCCCCCCCCCCCGCTCAAAAAAAAGAGGAGGAGAGGGGAAAAGGAGAGAATAAAAAGAGAGGGAAGATGGGATAAGAAGATAATAGAAAAGAGAGTAAGAGTGGGAAAGGAAAGACAAGGAAAAAGGGATAAGAACAGGGGGAAAGAAGAGAAAAAAAGAGAGGAGGGAAAAGGAAGACAAGAATAGAAAGAAGAAAGGAAAAGGAGGAAAAAGAAGAAGAAAAAAAAAGAGGAAAGAAGAGAAGAATATTTAAATAGAGAGGAAGATGGGAAGAAAGATAAGAAAGAGAGAGATAGAGGAAGAGAATAAAGAGAGAGAGAGTGGAAGGGGGAGAGAGAGAAGAAAAAAGATTAAAAGAGAAAAAAAGGTAAAGGTAAGAAAAAGAAAGAGGAATAAGTAATGGGGAAAGAGAAAAAAGAGGAAGAGGGAAAAGAAAAAAAAAAGAAAGGAAAAGAAGAAGAAAAATAGGAAGAGAATAATATTAAAAAGAGAGAAAGATGGGAAGAAAGATAAGAAAGAGAGAGATGGAAATGAATGTCGAATGTCCCATTGGGGGATTTGAAATCTCATCTTTTTAGGTTGGAATATAAAAAATGTTCAGTTTAATCGTTGAAATATGTATCGTCTTAATGGCTAACTTTTCGACCAGGCCATAATATGTAACATTTCTGCTCGCGCTTCGCGCTCGTGGTAATTATTTAGTTACATACGCGTCCTGTTCAGGTCCACAAACATTGCCCCAGAATGTTAAATTTTTAGGACAATATACATGAAATTTAATATTTAGCTTGCATATGGCTTATGAGATTATAACACATTTATGTTGCTTATAAAGTAAATCTAGGAAATGACTGTTAGTACATGGGCGTTTGCCCCCTCCCCCAACAAAAAAGAGAGAATCAACGCTAAGAAAAAATTAGAGAGAAATGAAAGGGATATTAGGATGAAATATACTATTATTTTCCAAATATTATGTCAAAATCTATAATACTATCACAATCTTGTATTTTTGTAATAAAAGTGTCAACATATTTGCTTGCTCGCTTCGCTCACTGCCAACTTCTTATTAATTTTATGCGATACGCCATATCGAGCCCCCTCGAAATTGTTGGCTCATTACGGCACTTGGACAAATCAACTTTGAGTGGCCGATCGGGGAAAATATGGGTGAAAAAATGGCCCCTCCCCCATTAGCGGAAGCTGGGTCCGCCCCTGACTTAGGCTTCCAAGATAGAATACAGGAAAAAAATCAGATCGCGCTTCGGGTTCTCATATTTATTTAGGCCTTGTGAGATACCTCAATGTGTTTTTCAAGAATAAAATCTCAGATTTTCTTTAACGTCTACCCCCCATTTCATCTATTTGTATATCTTGGTGCCCTCGCCCCCCCCCCTGCACCCATGCTGAATAAATACGCCACTGATGAGGATAATTAGTCGAGATTGTATATTCCCTAGAGGTTATCATTAATAATATTGAAGGGTATACTAAAACAACAGTACCGGGCATGGTGGCTCAGCGGTAGAGCGTCCGCCTCATGAACGGGAGGTCGTGGGTTCGATCCTCGGCCGAGTCATACCAAAGACTTATAAAAATGGGACCTTCTGCCTTCTTGCTATAGGCGCTCAGCATTTAGATTGGAGAAGGGTAATGATAACATGTTATGTTATGCAGGGCCCGCTGGTAGAGCAGTTTCCTAACTGAAGTGGCTACCCTGGGTAAATAAAACGTTATTATTATTATTAGTACAGAAACTAGAGCTCCGGTTCACAATATTCTGGTAGGGCTTAATCTGGTGAGAAGTTAAACCAATTGAAACCCCCAAAATCACTCGTGCTCCCATTGATATTACATCATGGGCGGAAATCCCAGGGGGAAGGGGGGGGGGGTACGTGTCCCACCTACTCAAAATAGTCGGGGGGACACAATATAAAATTTCCTCTACTATTTTGGTCCTTTATAATAATAGAAATACATTATTCTAAATCGAAATAAAACATGTATTTTGGGACAAGATGACCTTACTTTGGCGATGATAACCATTTTTTTTGCTTGTCATATTTTCCCGCCCCTTGCCCCCATAGGCGGATCCAGGGCCGAGCTCTACCCCCCCCCCCTTGGCGGAGCAAAAAAAGAAAAAAAAGGAAAGAAAGAAGGAAAAAGGAGAAGAGAAGGAAGAGAAGGACGACGAAGGCATGAAATAAGATGAGGGGAAGACTTGGAAAAAAAAAAGAATCTTTCGTGCAACTATATAAAACTTAATTTCGCTCGCGCTTCGCGCTCGCATTGCTTATTGGGTGATTTACATATCTTGTTCAATATGTAGTTCGAATATCAAGTTTGGAAGTCAATATACAACACATATATATTTCACCTCGGAAATCGAACTTTCATTATTTTGTGTAATTTACAAATTGGTTTTTAAAAAGTGCTCTGTAAAAATGTCAATTTTATGGTTTGAATGTTAACATTTGCTGCTTGCGCTATGCGCTCGCAAATTTTGATTTATCATGTACCTATATTTTCGTGTATTCCATAAAGTTTTCAAAATATCCCTTTTCTTGTCTGATTGTTAAGACGCATCAGCTAGCGTGCTGCACGCTCGCATTTTGATTGGCGAGTTATATAAATGTTTCAATATAGTTTATACAACAAACTACTTAAAATCCCCTTTTCATGACAGTTTATCAAAAATTATAGGTTTGTTTGTTTGCATTTATTTCTGCGTTCAAAAACACAATACAAAGTTATTCATAATTACAAAATACAAAATAATTCATAATATAAACAATGTGGTCATATTACATAATAAATACAAATAAGGATGTGAGTATAAATTAATCTTTTATAAATGTAAACATATACATATAATGTAATAAATGAACGCAGGAGACCGCCATCGTGAGCGGTTAGGCTTGAATTGATGGCGGCCTCAACAATTAATGGTCGCGACTTGCGCTCGCATTAATGGTTAAAAATATATTAACTGATGCATCCTATTCATAATCACAAAAGTGAAATGTCAAGTTTTTATGCCATGATATCATCAGATTTCGTGCCCTCATTAGGCATTAATAAATATGATATCAATTTAATAATTAAATTGTCCCTTTGTTTCATCTCGCGCTCAGCAAGATGAATAGGAAGATAGTCATCATTTTCATATGATGGCATGTCGTAAGGATGTCCCGGTCCTATGTCAAAACTCAAAGTAATAATAATATCAGCTCTTTTTTAAGTGCGATCCATATCCACCTTACAATTTTTCTACAAAGTGCTAGAAATATAAAGCTGAAATTGACTCTCTTTTTTTCAGATCGGACTATCAAATTTTCATGATTAAATGAGTATTTAGAATGCCTAGATTCTAGGTCTAAATATGAAACACGCTCGCGCATGTTTATTCAGATACCCAACTTGTTCTCTGATTTAAATCATTATCCAGTTTCAGATCACAATATCAAAAATTTTCTGCTCGCGCTTTGTGCTCGCATTATTAATGTAGGAAGACCCCATATTACTCATCCTTTTGATGATTTACAAAACATGAACAGAGTGGCCCCCTTTTAGGTCTAAATCTCATTTTTTCCTGCTTGCGCTTCGCGCTCGCATCAATCGTTAAATTACATAGCTATCCTGTTCACGATTACAAAAACTGATTGAAATTTTCCATTCTTTCTTTAAAAATGTTCAGCTCGCGTTTCGCGCTCGCATTTTTTGATTGTTGAAATATGTGACGCCTACATGGCTAAGTGCAAGCAGTCCTTAACAGGTACCTTTTCAACAGGTACCAGTTCAAAACGTATAATTTTTTTTTGCTCGCGCTTTGCGCTCGTATTATTAATACTCATATTTTTAGGATTTACAAATCATGAATAGAGTGTCTCGTTCAGTAAATATTATGGGACTAAATCTGGAAATTTTCCGCTCGCGCTTCGCGCTTGATTTAATTGTTTCTCATATACCTATTCATTCTGCTTGAGTTAATAAAAAGTGCTTAGAATTTCCTTTCTTTGGGTGAAAATTTCGAAGAGATTCAGCTCGCGCTTCGCGCTCGCATTATTTGATTGTTAAATCAAATTTAACAGGTATCTTTTTCATCAGTTCATTCCCCCCGCGATTTGCGTTCGTAGTAATTATTAAGTTGCATATGTGTCCTTTTCAGGATAACAAACATTGCCCAGAATCAGTTCAACTTTTAGGAAAAAATACATAAAATTTCCCCAAAAATTAGCTCGCGCTTCGCGCTCGCATCATATAAATGAGGATTACGATATTATGTATTAATTTATGAGAATAAAGCCAAGAAATGACCAATAAGGACTACCCCTTCAAAGAAACAAACAAAAATTATCTTCGAGCTGCCGATCGGGGAAAATATGGCTGAAACAAATTTCCACCCCACCCCCGTATTGGCGAAGGCTGGAACCGCCCCTGTGTCCCCCTACCATTTGGTATTTATGTATTCATGGATTTTTTTCAAGAACACATTAAAAAGTGGTCTTTATTTTTTTTTAATGTGATTATAAGATAATTTAAGTTAGTCTGACCGGGAGGGAGTAGGCGCCATTTTTCGAAAAGTACACATGGGCGCCAAACATCAGGTCAAATTTGCTCCCCCTCCCTCCCCACGAAATCCTGGATCCGCGCCTGCATGGGTTCTATAACAATAACTCAATTAGGGCAATCACCCCCTGACAACTACTTCAAGGAAAATATTATCCCCATATTTTTTACCGCCGGGGACTGTTACCCCCCCCCCCCGGAAATTCACTCTCCAGACAATTGCCCCAGATAATTATGAAAATAATAATTGTGAAAATGCCTTAACGTGACGACATGGCGTGGTAATTTATCTTACCATGTCTTAATTAATCATTGGCGGCCGAAGGCAAAACATTCAGGGGGATCCACCTGAAACTTTGGGATGGACACAGGTAAAAAATTGACAAGCAAATCAACCAAAATTTTAGGAGGGACCACCAAAATATTTTGACAAGGAAAAAAAAAGAAGGTTATCAACCAAAATTAGGGGGGGGGCAAAAATATTTTAGGGTGGTCTACCTCAATTTAGGGAGGGGGGACGTAGAAAAGAGATTGACGACCAAAAAAGGTTCTCAACTAAAAATTTAGGGGGAAAGCCCCCCCCCCGCTTCCGCCGCCTAAGTAATTAATAAGCTTATTATTTCGACATAGCGATATATTCTATCTTGTCAACATGGCGAGATATGAAGTGTACAAGTCCCGGCAAGAATCCCGATGAATCGCCATGTTGACATGTAACATATTTAAGTCGACTTGGCAAGATACAATATCTCGTCATGTTGACTGTTGACATATAACTTTTTATAAGTGGACTGACTTGGCAGGATAACGTATCTCGCCATGCGGACATAATAAGCTTATTTAGTCGATATGGCAAGATAAAGTATCTCGCCATGTCGTCAAGTCGATGGCATTTTAGAGGCTCCGTATGGCGTCTAGAGGGTATATTTCTGGGAGGGGGGGGGGGTAACAGTCCCCGACGATAAAAATATGGGGATAATATTTTCCTTGAAGTAGATGTCAGGGGGCGATTGTCCTGTGGGTCATCGTTATAGAACCCCATGGACTCGTATCATTGACCTTTTGACCTCTTTATGACATGGATTTCACTATATTGTCATGATGATAATTTTACACACACCGCGGACTATCGGACCCGCGGTCTATCGGGCCCGCGGTCTATCGGACCCGCGGTCTATCGGGCCCGCGGTCTATCGGACCCGCGGTCTATCGGACCCGCGGTCTATCGGACCCGCGGTCTAACGGACCCGCGGTCTATCGGACCCGCGGTCTATCGGGCTGTAACCTGCTAAATACCTCGGTCACAATTTTGTTCTAAGGCAAGTCGAAAACAGTCATTTTAACAGTTTTTGTACCAGCTAAATATAGGAAATTTGAATAAAATGAATAAAACGGCTGTTTTCGACTCGCTGTATGGCCGCCGTAAAGCAAATATGACCGAGGTATTACCATTTCCTGTACGTTATTTTATTTTTGGTGCACATTTAAATATGCAAGCTATACAGAATGCAGCTATACAATTAAGAGGTGAGGTACAAAGTTGGAAGGGAAACTAGGCCAAAGAATCTTTCGTATTACGTCGGTAAATTATGTTTACCTTAGACACTGGGAATCTAATTTGCAATAATTTGACAGACACACACTGCAGATTAAATCAGATATTTGATAGGAAGAAGAAATCAACGGCAATATACACGTATTGTTCAAGTCAAACGTGAAGGTTAAAAAAAATAGGTATAGAAAAGTTTTAAAAAAATTCAAAGGAAGAAATGAAGTTGGACAAAAAAAGGAACCATCAGAATTAAGTTGACAAAATTGAATATTGTATGTAGAACAGGAAAATTGAAAGAAATAATTAGGTCCCCTCCCCCGAGCGGACTGGTTTGAAGGGGTGGGGTCACCATGCATAAAATTATGGTACTCTTGTGGAGGCCTCAGCCCCAGATCCCCTTCGGTTCTGTGGCTCCTGGATGGTAATCAAGAACACTAGGTCACAGAGCACTCAAGATCACAGGGAAAATTTATTTAAGAGAATAAAGACGGATGTCACGTCACCAGGTAAAAAGATATAGTATAGATATAGTATAGATTTTCCTGTCCAGTGTCATGTCGGAGTCACTTCAATGTGTTAAGTTTCATTTTAATTCACGTGATATTTTTCATCGGTCATTCAAAGTTTAGAATGGGATTAATAGAAGACGCTACAATTCCTTTATAAACACTCAACTCTATTCATGGTCAAGACTACCTCAACTTTGATAATTTCAATATTTATTTTAAGTGCTTTTGATTTCGTTCGAAGGTAAAGATTTTTGTAATGGTCTTAAAAAGTAACGAAAGTACTTTTTGTTCTGAATTTCGGGTAATGAAATTCAAGAATTGTGCATTTAAGCTACAATTACCGATATGACAGCTTGAGCATCCAATTTATTTTTTAAAGTTCAAATTAAGGATATTTTATTCGTTTGTTTTGCACGGCATCTGTATTATGTGCGAATATATAAGTTTCTAGAATTCCAATGTTTAAACAAATGCAGTGGCATACCTCGGATTTTCCACAATGGGGGGGGGGGCAAAATTGCCTAAAAAGAGTCCTCAACAGGATATAAAGGACATTTCAAAGCTAAAACAAATTGACAAGCAAAAAAAAAAGGTCTTCAACTTCTCGTCAGGGGGGCAGGGATAGGTGGGGGGAGAGTCTGCCCCCCCCCGTAGGTACGCTAGTGAACATACATATAGTAAGAGGGCTAAATAAAACATAGGCCTATGTTAAGCCCAAATTTGAATTTCAACGCTGCCCTTAGTTTTCAACCTTTTTTCCTGAAAAACGGTTGCATTTTATGTATTTATTGTTTTTTGTCACGGTAGCTTTTCAATGTATTACTTTAAATGCCATCATTTTTGGACCAAGGTATGATTTATATTGCATCTTTTGCGTGGGTTTTTGCATTTCCTTTACAAAGATGTTAAGGACAATTCCATATTTTTTCCTCTTCACCCGACAATGCTGACTGTGTGGGCTCAGTGTGATGAAAAAAATCTTACCCTCGCCTGAACACTTACTTTCAGAAATTCAATATGTTAACGGTATGTTCTTCAAAATAAAACGAAATGCTCGTGCTAAAGGGCTAAAGCTTAATTGTTCTATTAAAGAAATGAAATCTAAATCTAATTGAAATTTGTCATATACTGAAACCCGAAACGAAAAATTCTCCCCCAAAAACGTGAAAGCGTAACTTTTGAAAATTAGTCACTGGACTACGCACACCGATACAAGGACACAACAATATTCAGATCAGTGGCTGGAGATCGGGCGTTTAATAGTTTGCCTAAAATGCCGATATCGTGGACATAGAGGGCGCTCATGCAGAAACATCTTATCGGAAAGCCAACCGGGTGGTGTCAAAAGAAAAGATCAAAGCGCACGCTTCCGTTTTCGCTGCAAAAGGGAACGGTGGCGTCTTGAATGGCAAGAGCACTGACCCGTAGGAAAGAAAAATGGACAATGGAACGTTGAGCGGGTTAGCCGTGGAATATAAAGGTAAAGACGCACGCACACCTTTAACAAGCAGCCTAATTAATTAGCAATGAGCTTGTTCGCAGAAAATGATCTTGTAGTTTTGTAGATTATGCGATGGGTAACACTCGTGCCAATTTTTTTTGCAATCGAGATCATAAGAGGGGCTGAATCAGCCCCCCCCCCCCCCCCGTCTTCTTAGGCATCGAAATAGCCTATGTATATTTAGGGTTGAAATAGATTTAATGTTTATGAGTCTTGTTATTTGCAATGTTTGATAAAAATGTAATTACAACATTTTTGTCTAAAGTTATCATGCCAATATTCAATGTAATTTTCATTTATTTATGTATCATATAGCTAATTGAAATATGAAAAAATGTGAATTCTTCACTGTTGCAAGTTAGTCATCAGAGTACTTCTTAAATATAATGCCTGGATTGAGATTTTCTGCATACTTAAGATCACTACAAGGATCCCCATCTTTTTAGGATAATGTTAATCTTTCACATTTGTGAAAGCACACAGGCGTCTGATTTTCTTGTAAAAAAGCGGGGGGGGGGGGGAATTAAAAAAATTATTGTTACTGAAACAAGGGATAAGAAAATTACTGCTTTTTAAAAATATATATTGATAACAAGAGGGCAGCAAATACGTCAATGATAAGTTATGGACATTTCTTCATATTTTGTACAAATTTCAAAATTTTCTACCTTTCCCCCTGCAGGATTGAATCTACTCGTCCGTGTTCCGATATAGTATGTCAGAGTCTTCCACAGTGTTACATAGTGTTTTTAAGTGATACCTTGTAAAAAAAGTTTTGGGAGTATTGCCTCCTATATATGTAATGTAAAACATGCATACTTTACTGTGCAGGTGTGAAATGCAAGAATAAATATCTTGAATGAAACTGAAAGCATAAAAGTTTTATTTGATTGTCAGTTACACTTGTCGAACATTTTTTTTTTAATTGAATGTGGGATGATTGAATTTGTCTTCTAATGTACATCTCCTTCGCCTTCTTCCTCTTCTCCTTTGCCTTCTTCTTTGCCTCCTCCGCCTCCTTCTTTTATACAACCATTTTTGAACAGTTTTTTTATACAACCATAGTTTATACAGTTGCACAAAATTTAATCAGAATTGCATAAAAATCTTTTTACAACCCGCTGTATAAAACCAAGTTTTAAACATAATTTGTATAAAAATTTTATACAACCTTCTGTTTAAATTTTGAACAACCGAGGGTTGTATAATTTTCAAACAACAGTTGTAAGGTTCATATAGTAAACAGCGGTTGTATAAAATTTTATACAGGTTGTATAATTTTGTTTTTTCTGTGTAGTATGCTTCTTTTTCATGACTACTTAACAGTGATGGCCCCATTTAAGGTCTTAATATAAAACATTTCCTGTCCCTGCTTACGTTCGCAGTAGTGGCTTTGTGAAATATATCTACTCTCCATGAATTCCTAGAATCAGTCCTTAAAATGTCCCTTTTTCTGATCTGAATATCAAAAATTTTCAGCTCGCGCTTCGCACTCGCATCATTTGGTTAGTGAACTACGTATGGTCTTCGTGAATTCCTACAAATAAGTCTTAAAATGCCCCCCTTCAGGTCTGAATTTCCTAAATTTTCAGCTCGCGCTTTGCGCTCGCATTATTTGATTAGTGAGATGGGTATGTTAATCATGATTACAAGTGCTTTATGTCCATGTTTAGATGTAATTCTAACAAAATAAGCAAGCGCTTATGGGCACTCGCATTAGATGACCATGTTGAGATGTGTATACTCTTAATGGAATCATAAAATATAGTCCTTAAAATTGACTCCCATACGTGTTATTCGAACTCCATATTGAACAAGATATGTAAATCACCTAATAGGCAATGTGAGCGCGAAGCGCGAGCGAAAGTTTTATATAGTTGCACGAAAGATTCTTTTTATTTTCCAAGTCTTCCCCTCATCTTATTTTATGCCTTCGTCGTCCTTCTCTTCCCTTTCTCCTCCTTTTTTCCTTCTTTCTTTCCTTTTTTTTTTTTTTTGCTCCACCAAGAGGGGGGGGGGGCTCAACCCCCTGGATCCGCCTATGGGGACAAGGGGCGGGAAAATATGACAAGCAAAAAAAAAGGTTATCATCGCCAAAGTAAGGTCATCTCGTCCCAAAATACATGTTTTATTTCGATTTAGAATGATGTATTTCTATGATTATCAAAGACCAAAATCGTAGGGGGACATTTGATATTGTGCCCCCCTACTATTTTGAGTAGGTGGGACACGTCCCCCTGCCCCCTGGGATTTCCGCCCATGATGTAATATCAATGGGAGCGCGAAGCACGAGTGATTTTGGGGGGTTTCAATTTGGTCTAACTTTTCACCATAGTAGCTAGGCCCTTCTAGAATATTGTGAACGGGAGCTGTAGTTTCTGTACCGTTGTTTTAGTATACCCTCAATATTATTAATGATAACCTCTAGGAAATATGCAATCTCGACTAATTGTCCTCATCAGTGGCGTATTTTTTCAGCATGGGTGCAGGGGGGGGGGGCCGAGGGCACCAAGATAAAAAAAATAAATGAAATGGGGGGTAGACGTTAAAGAAAATCTGAGATTTTATTCTTGAAAACCACATTGAGGTATCTCACAAGGCCTAAATAAATAATGAGAACGCGAAGCGCGATCTTATTTTTTAAAAAAGAATTTTCCTGTATATTACCCTGAAAGCCTAAGTCAGGGACGGACCCAGCTTCCGCCAATAGGGGGAGGGGCCATTTTTTTCACCCATATTTTCCCCGATCGCCTGCTCAAAGTTAATTGTCCAAGTGCCGTAATGAGCCAACAATTTCGAGGGGGCTCTATATGGCGTATCGCATAAATTAATAAGAAGTTTGCGAGCAAGCAAATATGTTGACACTTTTATTACAAAAATACAAGGTTGTGATAGATTTTGACATAATATTTGGGAAATAATAGTATATTTCATTCTAATCCATTTCCTTTTCTCTCTTTTTTTGTGGCGGGGGGGGGGGCAAACGCCCATGTCCTAACAGTCATTTCCTAGATTTACTTTATAAGCAACATAAATGTGTTATAATCTCATAAGCTATATGCAAGCTAAAAATTAAATTTCATGTATATTGCCCTGAAAATTTAAAATTCTGGGCAATGTTTGTGAACCTGAACAGGACGCGTATGTAACTTGATAAGTACCACGAGCGCGAAGCGCGAGCAGAAATGTTAAATATTATGGACTGGTCGAAATATTTCAACGATTAAACTGAAAATTATTGATATTCAAACCTAAAAAGATGAGATTTCAAATCCCCAATGTGACATTCGACATTCATTTCCATCTCTCTTTTTGTTATCTTTCTTCCCATCTTTCTCTCTTTTTTTATATTATTCTCTTCCTATTTTTTCTTCTTCTTTTCCTTTCTTTTTTTTCTTTCCCCATTTCCCCCCCCCCCCCCATGGATCCGCACCTGATAGAACCCCATGGTCTCGTATCATTTGACCTTTGGACCTCTCGATGACATTTGTATCTGATCTTACACGCACTGCGGACTATCGGACCCGCGGTCTATCGGACCCGCGGTCTAACGGACCCGCGGTCTATCGGACCCGCGGACTATCGGACCCGCGGTCTATCGGACCCGCGGACTATCGGACCCGCGGTCTATCGGACCCGCGGTCTATCGGGATGTCCCCATTTAGCATACTAGATCAACAAGGATGGAGTGCATGCTGGCGCGGATCCTGCCGGAGTAACACAATACAATCCAATAAGCGCCGTATTTATTTTGAACAATAGTTGTCTCTCAAAAGTATTGTGGTCTATTTTGTGACCTCTACTAAAAGAAGTAGTGGGTCTATACGGGGGTCTATATTCTGCACATGGAGGGTACAGTTATGTAGTGAATCGGGGGGGGGGCATCCGACCCGTGTGCCGGCCCCCCTTTGAGAGCCATTATCAATTTTGTTAATGTAAATATGCCATTTTACACAAGTGTGCCCCCTTTGAAACTCCCAACATGTATTTTAATGAGAATATGTCGTTCATACCCAAATGAGGACCTTCACTTTAGCCTGGTAAACACCCCTTTTCAAAATATATTTGGTTATTAAAATGCACAGAGAGATGGTAGGCAATAAATATAACTCGAATGTTTACATTAAGAGTATACCTATAAAGAGGGAAGTTACATGCTTAATTATAAATGTGTTGATAAAATATCATTCGAACGTTATAATCTGCTTCGCCAAGCAGGTTTTATGTAATATTGCTCTTTATAAAGGCAAGCATTAAACTACATTAAATGTCGAAATGTTGAGAAATATAATGGAAACCATATCAAAATGCACATTACGAAAAGAAACAAAATCAAGGTTCTAGTATGGGGACAAAACGAGATCAAGAAAACTACCCATTTGATGCTCATTTTAATTCCCCGAAAGCCGGACGTTGAAAATGACATGGGCCAGTGCATTGCAAGCTGTATTTAACGGCTTACCCCATTGTCAAGGTAGATTTAAATTACCCCATTCTTGATTGCGGAGATTACCCTATATTCTTGAACATAGAGGTGGTCTGACTGGTGGCGGATTTCAATAGGAAGATGACCTCTTGATTGGTAGGGGTATGTCAAGGGGAGATTATCACTTTGTCAGCGCTGGTGACTGTCTTGTTACTTTGATGTTCCCCGATGTGCCTTCTATTCGAAAACTGTGTTTGCAACTAATCCCAATTATGAGACTATTTGGCATCAAAATGAAAGCCTAACTGCACCTTTTTCATAGACTTCGTTTATGAAGCCTTTTTCATAGACTTCATTAAAGCCTAACTGCACCTTTTTCATAGACTTCGTTTACTTCAAAAATCTTCTAAAAACTTTGCTATTTAACTCTTAGCTCTTTATGCGCCTTGAGCACTCTACAGAGTGGATTTGGCGCTTTATCATTGTCTCATTATTATTATTATAATTGTCTCATTATTATTATTATTATTCGTGAAAATAAAATACTTACGTTTAAGGTAAAATTGGAATATAAGAAGGCGCTTTATAATATGTAAACCAAATATTGTCACTTTTAAGCTTTATTCTTTTAAATCAAATGTAAAAATAAATGTAAAATAATCTCACAAGCCTCATCTAAATAGTACGAGCGCGAAGCGCCCGCTATTTTTTAAATTTTTATTTCACGTATTTTGTCCTAAAATAGCATTCTGGCAATGCTTCTGATCCTAAACGAGATAAATGAATTTAGTACGCATTGATCGTTCTGATAAAAAAGGAATCTGTTAACGGCTGCTCGTAATTACCCGTAAATTAAAACGTTACATATTTCAACAATTAGATAATGCCAGCGCGAAGCGTGAGCTGAAAATATTTACTTTGCTACATGAAAAATGGAAGTTCTAAGCAATTTTTGTAATCATGAAAAAAGGTACATACATAACTAAGTAATCGATGCGAGCGCGAAGCGGAAGCGGAAAATTTGAGATTTGTAGGAAAATTGTGAGTGGATATGGATCACATTTAAAAAGGAACATGTATGATTCATTTTTATTACTTTGAGTTTTGACATAGGGCCGGAAAATTCTAAGAACAATATTCCATCATATGAAAATTATGACTGTCTTCCTATTTTTCAGATTCAGATTCAGATTCAGATTTTATTTCCAACAGAAATAGCAAATATACAAATCATTTTCATACATTTTAACAAATATTTACAATACATTAATGATAATAACATATAAAAAAAAATACAAAATATTTTATAGAAAAAATTATAATACTTTGGAAAGAAAAGTATCTGTGGAAATGGGGGATTCACTCAAAAGCATCGCTTGTATAATGTGAACCCCCCTAAAGGAAGAGAATAGAGGAGAGAGAGAGAGAGAGAGAGACGCAATGGTTGCTATTTGCCTACGAAGATTTACAGAATAGATGAAAAAGAACAGGATAACTCACAGAACAAGACAAAACGAAGAAATAATAAAAATAAAAAAGAAAAAACAAAACAGGACGACAAAAGTAGAATAAACGTAAAATAGAATCAGGACAAATTACGACCGAAAAGAGAGGATAAAACAAAATGATAAAGACAAAAACGTAACTTGAAGTCTGAGAGGAGATGATAACGAGCGGGAATTAGTAATGAAGACCTCGGTAGGATTGAAGTAAGAAGTTTTTCAGTTTTCTTTTAAAAGAATGTATGGAAGGGCTGTTTTTTATGTTAATGTCGAGGGAGTTCCAAAATCTAGGACCATCGAACATAAATGTACTCTTTGCCAATAAAGTTCTAAAACGGGGTAAATGAAATTCGTTAGATTGCCTAGTAGGGTAATTATGAAAAGACCGATTAAGAGGAAACATAGAATCAAATACACGTGGAAGTGTGTTTTTGTCAAATTTAAACATAAATTGTCCTAAATGAAATAAGTATAGGTCGCTTATCTTCAGCAATTTGCTATCAAAAAATAGTGGGTCAGTGTGTGAACGAAAAGCTGAATTATGAATAACACGAAGGGACTTCTTTTGCAGTAATAACAGTCTATCTAAAATGGTTTGGTGGGTGCTGCCCCAGGCAAGTATCCCATAATTCAAGTAAGGCAAGATCAGGGAAGAATATAGCATTAAAAGTGATGACGACGAAAAATGATATTTTAGTTTATTGATAATGCCAATATTTCGCGAAATAATCTTACATATACAATCTATGTGGTATTTCCAGGAAAGCTTATTATCAACGGTAACACCGAGAAATTTAATGAATGTGACACTTTCTAAATTAGTGTCATCTAAAACAATGTCCATGGGAAGTGTATCAATGGAATTGCTAAATAGCATATATTTAGTTTTAAGTAGATTAAGAGACAATTTGTTGGATCTTATCCATTGTGTGACTTTTAAAAGTTCATTATTAACAGTATTTACTAAGGTATATGGATTTTTATGGGAATAAAATATATTAGAATCGTCTGCAAAAAGAATGAACGAAAGGATATCAGATGATTTACAAAAGTCATTAATATAAATGATAAATAATAAAGGGCCTAACAGACTGCCTTGCGGGACTCCACAATTAATGTATTGCATGTTGGATGCATGACCATTCAAAGATACAAATTGACGTCTGTCGGACAAGTAGCTTCTGAACCACTCCAAGGCCTTCCCGCGCACACCATAATGAGAAAGTTTATGTAATAAGATATCATGGTTAATGGTGTCGAAGGCCTTGGAGAAGTCCAGAAAAATGCCGACTAAATGTGAGCAATTATCAAAAGCGTGGGCCACTTTATCAACGAAATTCAATAGTGCATGTTCTGTGTTGTGTTTTTCTCTAAATCCAAACTGAAAGTTAGAAAAAATATTGTGAGATTTAAAAAAATCAATTGTTTTGCTATAAACCACTTTTTCTAAAATTTTTGACAAGGATGATAATAAAGAAATTGGGCGATAATTACTGACACTTAACTTGTCACCCTTTTTGTACAATGGAATGACCTTGGCAATTTTCATGCGATCAGGGACTTGACCGGAGGTTAGAGAAAGGTTAAAATATATGTCAAAGGATCGATAATTTCAGATATTATACCTTTTAAAATAAAGTTATTGACATCATCATAACCAGGACTTTTTTTATTATTCAAATTAGATACAACGTCAGTAATATCTTTTTTGACTACGGGAGTGAAAAATATTGAACTAGAATTAGGTGTACCTAGGTAATCATGAAAGTGTTTTGTTGAAGGGGGGATGTCTCGAGCTAGGTTAGTTCCTATAGATGAAAAATAGTCATTAAAAATATTAGCTATATTTTCAGGATCACCAATAATATCACCGTTAGACCTAATTTCAGTTATATCGGACTTGTTACTGGATAAATTCATGGCTTGTTTAAGAACTTTCCATGTGTTTTGAATGTCGTGTTTATACAGAATTATTTGATCAGTAAAATATCTTTTCTTTGCCAAACGTATTGTTTTAGTTAAAGTATTCTTATATGTGGTGTATTTAGTTTTTGCCTGAAGAGTACCTTTAAGTTTGGAATTATAATATAAACTGTTTTTTCTGTTGATTGAACGCAAAAGTGCTTTGGATATCCAAGGAAGTCTCGGTGATTTTTTGTAGTTAGTTTGTTTATCTTTTACTTTTGGAATATGCTTGTCTAATTCACTGTTAAAAATATTAAGAAAGTTATTGAAGCATGTGTTTACATCGTTGTTATAAATAGGCGACCAGTCAACAGATTCTAACGAAACACCCAATCTTGCAAGATTCTCGGGAGTAGGTCTCCGCCTTGATGGCTTGGAAGGATTAATACACGAATTTTTAAGGGGAAAATGTGACATAATGGGAAAATGATCTGTCAGATCGGATAGTATTATTTCAGAATCAGGAGACGGCATGATGTTACAAAATATGTTATCAATAAGGGTTGCAGAGCGATCTGCAATGCGAGTGGGTTTTGATATTAATGGCAAATATGAAGAAGTCAAAAATGTTTCAAGAAATTCATGGGCAGTATTGTTGCTGTCATGCTTCAATATATCGATATTAAAATCTCCTAATATAAAAACATCTTTGTTCACCAACAATGGATTTCTAACTAAGTTAGAAAGATAAAGTAAAAAATCATTGTGGTTGGAATTTGGTGGTCTATATATAACACCTACAATTATATTTTTGGAATTTAGGACATTGATTTCGATAAAAAGTGACTCTACATATTCATTCATAGTAGTGATTTCGTCATGAATTTTGTATTCATAATTGTGGGAAACATATAACGCAACACCACCGCCATGTCTATCTTTCCTGTTATTAAAAACGAAATCATATTGATCTAATGCAAATGGAATATTGGATTCATCAGTTAACCAAGTTTCTGTAAGTCCAATAATGGAAAACGAATGTCTAGATGAATTATTGTCTAAAAGCAGTTGGAACTCTTCGAAATGTTTATTTATGCTTCTTATGTTTAAATGTAATAAAGAAAAAATATCTTTGGAGAATTGTTTACTAGTGTTTTTGAATTGAAGTTCAGTGATGTATTCTGATGAAGGATTGCGAATTAAGTCATGATCAGTGTGAAAATCTAGAAGTTCTGATGATGCATTGATGTTGTTTGCTACAAAGTGGTTGTACGCCAAATTAGCCTGAGGGTTGCCATTTGAATTATGTGTATTCAAATTAATGGAGAGGTCATCATTACTCAAGGAATAAAACGGCATATCAGTTAAAGTATTCACGGAAGTACAGTTAGTGTCTCAACATTCACTACTACTTTCGGCATTGAGTTGGTAAAAGAAGAGTAATTAAAATAAAAGGTCCTGTGTGGGAACAAATAAGTAACAGAGATACATAGAAACACGAACACATAAAAACAAATAACGAATTCATAAAAGTTCGAGAGAGGGCAGCATTTAGCAGAAATCTTCGTAGGCAGAGCGGACAAACGCGTCAGAGAGCAAAGATGGTAAACATACATCATTGATAATTACTGGAGAGATGCCCAAAGAAAAAAATCAATATAAGAAATGCAAATGATGAAAAATAACGATAACCCCATACAGGTTGGCAAATAACAAGATTAAGCATATCAATATAAGCAAAATCCATATTGTGGACATGAAAAGAGGCGACAATAATTTTTGCCACGTACAATTGAAAATAGATAAAATTGTTGCTGTTGCTAATTTTGGTAAAGACATGCAAACAGGCAATTTTCTATGAAAAAAAAATATACACCAGAGCAATAAATACATAACAAAGGAGAGTACGCTATACCAGGCCAATCAATACCAATCAGCCAGTCTAAATTTTAAAATTCATGAAAACACAAGAGAAAATTGGCAATGAGCATTTTAAAAGCTTCCATGAAAGCAATGAAAAATACAAGAGCGTCGCTTAGCCAAAGACAAGCTATACTTAAACCGGTCAGGGTCGAACATTCACATTTGAATAAAGCAATCTCAATTGAGTCAAAGTATGTTTAGAGAATGCATTATTATGACATAATCGGGAAAAAGGCGTGTAACAAATGTACGATTAGAAACATGCATCAAAGTATTGAACAATGAATAACAAACAACAAAAAAAAACGGAGATAAAAAAGTCGAGGAATACCCATACTAACCAGGGTCTGGTATTCACATATGAACAAGGTACTTTCATGCTTATTAGGAATGGCATTGTTGTTCTTTTTTGTAAATGAATGTGGTAAAAGCTTACAAACAAAATTATGCAACGATCGCTTGACCAGAACCAAGCATGCAATTTTCACTACCCATAACAATTGGGATCTGGAGTTTTGGCCAAATGCATGCTTAGAGAAAGTGATCATTGTTGCCATTTTATAAGTGTGAACAACAAAGGCATGCAAACAAGGCAATGTATATCGATAAATAGGCGATGGTACATCAATAATGACATTTTATCAAAACACGCGCGGGAAATCGTTGAAAAGTCATTTCAAGAAAAAATACATTATAACATAAAGCACTGGATAACATTTTGAGGCGCTCATCCAAAACCGAGCGGCGCCCAAAACCAACCGATACTGCCTTTTACATTCAAACTTTAATTACCCCCAATTATAATGCACTGCTTAAGAATGTGGTTGTTATGAACAGGGTAAATGCATGCAAGCGAAACAATTCGTAAGTTGCAATTATATCCAAAGGGAGAATGCCTGAAAACACGCGGGAAATTGTGAAACACAAAAGCATTTCCCCAAAACATGCGATAAAGCGCGAGATTGATGAAAGGAACATTATATTCCTAAGGACATTGCTCGGCCTTGGTTGACTACCTGAATATAGTCACCAAAACCGAGCAATGCCCATACCAACTGGATTCAGGTGTACATAAACAATTACCTCCATACATTCGTTGAAACAGCCCAAAACATGCAATTAAAATATATTATCGCTCAACCAAACCGAGAAATGACCATACCAGTCAAGATTAGGACTGGTGTTCGCAATATAACATCCTTCAAAACATGTTTTAGAAGAAGCGGTAATTGTCACTTTGAATAAAAGACAATGCAGAGTCATTCGAATAGATCAATCTTATGTATAATTTGGCGATGGCGCTTAAAATACTTTAAACGCGCGGGAAATTGCTTAACAAAAAAAAATCCGAAAGCATGCAATTAAAGCATTATAAAGCATCGTCCAACCAAAACCCAACGATTCCCAAACAGAGTCACGTTTTTAAAACTGAGCTATAATTATCTTTAATGGAGCCCTGAGAATGTCATCATTGTATTTGAGAAAATGAACAAGGTAATGGCATGCAGTCGAAAATACATTCCTATGTCTTGCAATTTAGTGTACATGGGTGTTTGTTTACTGGGTCGAAAATATACTATGAAAACATTGAGCATTTCCGACAAACGTATAACAAAGCATTAAACATGGTTTAGGTGCAACGCCCAACCAAAGCGACCTACGCTATTTCGCCCAGAAAAGACATTCACATTACTATATATACATACATGTTTTGTTTTTTTTTTAAAGAGAAACCGAAAATTTGAATATGAACAGGGTAAAGGCATGCAAACATGTATAATTACCAATTCATCACATGCAGGAAAACGCATGGGGGCAACGCCCAACCAGAACTGAGCGAAACCCATACCATCCAAGGTTTAGCGTTCACATCTAAATTATGAATTGCCCCCCCCCCCCAAATCTCATCAAAGGAATGAGATAGTCGGATCACATAAAAAAATACAAACACTCAAATGTATGCATAATGAAGTACATAATAGATGGTATACTTTATTTCAACTTGGCATGTTTACACACGATAATATTGCATCAATTTATGTGATGTTGGATGTTTAAAGGTATGCAGTGCATGAGAAGTACAAAACAAAAAGGGGGGGTCACAGTGTATGTGATGAGATGGGCAATCAGGTTAAGAGATGCTTTAACAAGCGATGTCAATACGACCCAACTGTAGGGCATGCACATTTTTTTTGAGCAAGAAAATTGCCCTATAAGGAAAAGCAATTGTGCAGATGAAAAACCAGGCATATTCATGTCAATTGACATGCAAGTTATTTCTATTTAGAATAAAGGGAGGAACTATGAAAAGTAAAGCTGAATATCAACAGTACTAAACACATCCATTATTCTCTTGTTCATTTTTTCATGGTTATTGAGAGACGAGTTTATTATTCAATCTTATATAAAGATTAAATTGAAGAGTGTTAAAGGGAAAGCATACCCCGAAGAAAACCCTGCTGCAAAAATAGCAGAAAAAACAATAAAAAAATACTGGCGAAGGTCTGAGGAAAATCCATTAAAGAGTAAGAAATTCATTAGAGTTCAAAACTCTGGATTTGTGACGTCACAAACGAGCAGCTGCCCCATGCGTTATGTAATACAAAATGCATGAATCTCAAATTCTGCATGATTCCCGATGACCCAACCCTGTTTTCCCCTCATGATCTGGTGCGAAACGATCTGTCCACTGATACACAAAAGTTACAGCGAAAACCACCCTCAATCCCTTGAGAAAACGACACTTCATTGACTTCCCACCATTCGCCATGCAGGAATGCTGCTCGCACATGACGTCACAAACGAAATACTTGAAATTCTAATAACTTTTTAATTATTCGATGATTTTTTCCCAAACCCCCGGCAATACCCCTCACTATTCCCTCCGCCATCCCCATCTTATCAAATCGCGAGATGAAACTTTTTGATATTCCATTCTGAAAAAGGGAAAATTTATCATTAAATTAATTTAATCTAATAAGCCTAATCAGAGCGCGAAATCTGTCAATATTATATATTTAAAGTACTTCTATAATTATGAATAAGATGGATGAGTTGATATATTTTCAAAAATCAATGTGCGCGCAAATCGCCAGCCGAAAATTGTTGATAAACTGTCATAAAATGGAGATTTTAATTAGTTTGTAACATAATATTGAATTTTTCATAACTCACCAATCAAAATGCTAGCGTGCAGCGCTTGCTAATATGTTTTCACAATATGACATGAATAGGGATATTTTGATAACAAAAATTGAATACAGGAAAATAATAGGTACCTGACAAATCAAATTTTGCGAGCGCCCAGCGGGAGCAGAAAATGTTAATATTCAGACAATATTTTTTTTTTAGAACACTTTTTAAAAATGAAAGTTCGATTTCTGAGTTAAAATATGTTATGTATATTGACTTAACAAATTGATTTTTTTAAGTTCCATATGTGTAAATTACCTAAAAGGCAATGCGAGCGCGAAGCATGAGCGAAAATTTTATATAATGACATGAAAGAATTTTTTTTTAAAAAATTGTTTTTCCCTCATCTTATTTATTCAATCGTTTTCCTACTCCTATGTTTTTTTCTCCTCTCTTTTCCTCTTTTTGTCTTTCTTTCCCCGTTTTTTTTTTGCTCCGCCAAAAGGGGGAGGAGGGAGGGGCGGGCCCCTTGCCCCCCCCCCCCCCACTAGATCCAACTCAAGGAACAATCTAACAGAAAGTACTAAACAAGGAGATTCAAGAGAGAAATTCAAATCCATGTATATTTTTTTTTTTTGGGGGGGGGGGAGTAAATAGCCTTTCCCGCCGCATGTGACGCCCCCTATCGTTTACAGCCTACTGTGAACTGTGCAACTTCTTTATTTTTGGGTGAAATTCATTCTCTCTTTCTATTTGTTCCGTAGCGTTTAGATATATGTTTTGTGCTTCACTTGTAAGTGGTATACAAATAATGTAAATTCCTATTAATGGCGTGCGCTTCCCGATCTCCTTATCGAAATCAATATTAATGAAAGAGCACAATATTGTTCTCGCTCTAATGGAGGGGGGGGGGGTCAGCTAGTGTTCTATCAAGCAAAAGACGTAGGCCTATATGTGCATAAGTTCATATCATTGGTGTAATGATAAAGAACCTGATGAATTCTGTTTTTGTATATCAACGTTATCACAAATCACAATCAATATGATTCAGACGTACACCGCTTTAACTGATATAACATGCATCCAGAAATCGAAATGTCCGATGAATTCAAAACGTACGTAGCAGGAATGCCATGCAGTTCGGATGTTACAGCACTCTAAAATTAGAATAATCTCGTATTACAAATGTCAATTTTGCTAAAAATGCACATAAACTCATAACTTTATAGACTCTGGGGGATGATATCGTTGATATAAAAATCGCATCGACCTCGATATGCAATCAATTTTTATACTGCATCGGACTTGACATCCCGCAAAATCTTTTCCATAATTAGATTGCTATCCATTCTCTTTCTTTTTAATCTAAATATAATCTATGTCTTTCAGGATCATGATATGAAAACCCTTTTATAACAAACATGATAAAGGAAAAACGCGTCTCAAGTTATACATGGTTCATTGCCGCAAATATACCAATCATCTTCGCTTGTTAATGTTTACATTATCACTGATATTATTATTCATGTTATTCGTATTATCATGTCCATTAATATCACTTCAAGTTCTAATTATCACCATCATCATCACTGTTATCATCATCATTCATTCATTATCTATTTCCAATCGTTCTCCAGTATCAATTTCATAGTTTATATCATTAAAAAATATAAAAAGATAATGGTAATGATTATGGTGATGTTGGTAATCATGAACATAAGATCCGTTATGTGAGATAATTTATGCGATTTTACACGCTAATCGCTCCTCGATGATGGTGAAAGAAATCTTTTAAATAGCACAACAGAAGTCGGGATGGTAGTTACTGCATACACGTACTTTAATACACTACATTATTACAAAAGATTCCCCATCGGGCGGGCCAACGGTCTTTTGAAGTAGGTTTATCTATTGAAATTACGACAATAATCACGACAGCGGATATGGGGAATTAAAGACTGCGAGCGTCTAGCTCTCCCATTGTTTTCTGTGGCGAACCCGCTGAGCATGCTATTGTCAATGATTCTCTACTATACGGGTGAGTGATCTTGCTCTTTCATGATCATAGGCCTGGGCAATGACTAAGAACAGTTCGATGAGTATCAATGCCAAGCAATCCTGAAAGGTCAATAATGTTCAATTCTCTTGATGGAGAAGCTTATATCATGGCCCTATTTGCTTTGGCTTTTAGGCCAGTAAGTGTACTAACTAATATTAGTTATAAATAAATAATCACGTTCCGTCTATTTTAGAGTAATGATCTAATGCTAATATATCACTCTACATATCTCCCTGCAGCTTGTGGCCCCATATCTTCACCCGTGAAGTACAGAATTTTGAAGCTTAAATTATTGAACATAATGGCATCCTAGTATTGTAATGATGTAATCACTGCAATATAGATAAAAACATTAATTTAATTCTACTCACATTGATTTTACTTTAGAACAAACCCCCCCCCCCCTCTTCTATTTCTTCTGTTTCTCCGTCGTTATTCTTCTTTTCCACCTTATTATTCTTCTTGTTCTCATCCTTCGCCCGCTTCTTCATCTACTCTTCTTACTCCCTCTCCTTTTCTTTATTTTTTTCTTCTTCATATCCTTAGTCATCTTTCATTATTCTTTTTTCTCCACCTCATTCTTTTCTGCTGCTTCTTTCTGTGCTTATATCGCTCATTTCTCAGCACTTTTACGATTTTCTTTCACAGGGCTATTTGGCAAATATTTTTCATTTATACAAACAAACACTTCGTTGGTAAAATTCATTGGATTCTGATCGAACTAATTTTCTGATCGTTACCACAATTGGTATTTATCTTTAATTCCGAACATTACGTTTATTGATACGTTAAACCAATTAAATGAGGTTATACTTTAGTCTGTTATATGTTTTTATGTTGTACACTCATGCCCGAGAGGGGATCGATAGTGTGAATAAAATGTAAATTTAAATCAGGGGTGGATCCAGCCTCCGCCAATAGGGGGAGGGTGATTTCTTTTTTCACCCATATTTTCCCCGATCGGCCGCCCAAGGTTGATATTTGTTTATTTCTTTGAATTGGTTGTCCCAGTAGCGTAATGATTATTAAAGTTATTTTCTAAGTCTTCCCCTCATCTTATTCACTCGCCTTCCTCCTTTTATGTTTCCCCCTTATTTTTCTCCTCTTTTTTTCTTTCTTTCCCTTTTTTTTTTGCTCCGCCAATGGGGGGGGGGGGGCTATGTAAATGTAAATCCAACCAAGAATTGGGTCTATACAACATAATGTCTAAAGGTCGGGGGCGGATCCATGACAGGGGAAAAAATTAGGTTCGCTTTCAAGGGGGGGGGGCACTCTGATCTGTTTTGGCTGCATTTTGCATTACAAATTTTAATTGTGCCTCTCATAATGGGGGGGGGGTAGAAAGGTACCGGAAATTTGAGGATGCTGATTCATTCATGGCATACAATATTCAAATAGACGACCACAATTTCGTAAATATCCAGTCCACGCGCATGCGTACTCTCATTCCGAAGACGCAAGTCAAGAATTTTGGGGAAAATGTTTTTAACCCCCCCCCCCCCCCACCTGATCACGAATTCTGCGAGAACACAACTCTGAGACAAATAAGAGACAATATGTTATCCTGGGGAAATTGTTGCCCGTCAAAAATTTTAAGAAACTATTTAAAACAGTTTCTAATAAATCTTTGTAAATCTTTGATCTATCTATGCCTAATAGTATCAAGCTGTTCCGGTCATATTTATTTTATCATTCTATTTCCTTCTTTTTTTTGGAGGGGGGGGGGGCTCTCGACACTTGTTTGAGATGCGAGTAATAATTAATATTCTAAGTCGACGTGAATTCTACGAATGGCTGGGGCCTACGAAACGAAAATATGTGGAATCTTATTTTCCCACCTAAAACATCATGAATTGACTCTCTTCCAATTGCAAAAAAGAGGTTTTCATGGTTATTGCAGCAAATTCGTAAGATCAGTAACGATTTATGACATGTGCGTGATTTTTGATTAAGCTACCGTGGTTTTATGAATGCACCCGAACTTCCATTATAGATGCGAACCACAGTTCAGAACAGTGACGCGAACTCTCGATCCGACAGTCAATATGAACATGACGAAGGCACCCATTTGTTTTGGTCGTAGAGGGAGCTATTTAGAATAGATTCTTCGGCCTTTCGACAGAAATTTTAGACTTGCAGGAAAGACGAACAAAAGAACGGTGGCATCAAAGGGCCTTTGATGGCGGCCGTTCCTTTGAAGAGAAGGGAACGTTGGGCGGGAAAGCCGAAGCGAAAACCCGGATGCGGGAAGAACGATCAAGAACGGTGCATGGACTTTTGACAAGCTCCCTTATGCTAACTTATGCGTAGAATCAAAATTTTGCCTTAACTAACTAAATAATGCCCCTAAAATGCAAATTTTGGGTACACAGACACTTTATATGAATCTGATTAAATGTACAAAATACGTTTGAAAATCACATTTAATTTTTTAATGTATTTTATTGTTTCTAAACTTATTTCTTTTTTTTTCGACTCTGTTTTTTATTTTTTTTCAATGGAAATTGTCGGGGACTTAATTTGGACCATAAATAAGATGGAATTAATAAATTTCAATCAGTAAAAAGGAAAAATAATGATACATTTTCCTAAAAACTCTATTTGTATTGGATTTATACACAAATTCACATTTTTGTTCAATTTTGGGTTTGCATGCAATTACAAAATGCGTTATTGCGGAACCGTGTATCCGGGGGTCGGAAATTTGGTCTCAAAAGTTGTGCGAGACGTGAATGTAAAATGTCGGTGAGCGACGCGGTCAAAAAATTTACACGGCTGAATCAGCCCCCCCCCCCGTCTTTTTAGGGTTAACCCTAAAAAGACGGGGGGCCGATTCAGCCCCCCCCCCTCGACATTTTTTGCGAGAAGTCCACCGCGCGAAATTTTTTGACCACGTCGCTCACTGACTTTTTACTTTCAAGTCTCGCTCAACTTTTGAGACCAAAATTGTGACCCCCGGGTACGGGGTTCCGAAATTACGCAACATTTCGTAAGTGCATGCAGACCCAAAATTGCTCAAAAACGTGATTTCGTGTACAAAGTCAATGCAAATTGTGTTTTCAACCAAAATTCATAAATATATGATTATTTTTAATTTTCCTGGTCTAAATGTAATTATTTTATGCTTTTTATGATCACAGAAGAGTCCCCAACAAATTTCATTGAAAAAACAATGAAAAACAAAAGTAAAAAAACAAAGAAATACATAAGAAATTGCAAAAAAAATATAATACATAAGAAAATAATTTGATATCACATTTTTTTTTATATAAACTTGCTAAGAACAACACAAAGAGTTTCTATACAAAGAATTAGTACATTTGGAGCTTTATTTAGGGAGTTAGAGGAGAAAGTTTGATTTTGCATACTAATTACGCATAAATTAGCATTATCACGTAATAGCAATTTGCATGAAATAATCTACTATAGGATCTTGTAGATTATGTCCCAGGCAACTCGCGTGCCAATTTTCGGCGCGATCGCGCGGTCGACGGCCGAGATCTTAGGGGGGGGGCCTGGGAGGCCCCCCCCCCCCGTTCATATGAACTCCCAAAATACCCCGGCCTAGATAGGGTTAAAATCAATTAATTTTATCTTTTTTATGGTCAAAATAAAGTCCTCAACAATTTCCATTGAAAAAAAGGAGATTAACAAAGAAATACAAAAGAAATTTAGAAAACAATAGAATACTTAAGAAAATAAATATGATGTTGATTTTTTTAATAAATTTGATCAAATGCCTATCTAGAGTATGTGAAACAAAAATTAGCACTTCAGGGGCATTATTTTATCAATTAGAGCAAATTATGATTATACGGATAAATTAGCATAATTAATGAGACATGCGATTTTTTGAAGAATTTGATGTTTCAGTTTTGTAGATAATGCCATAAGTAACGCGTGTGCCAATTTTCGTCTCGATCAAGCCATCGACAGCCGAGATCATAGGGAGGAGGCTGATTCAGCCAACCCCCCCCCCCCCCCCGTCTTCTTAGGCGTCGAAATATCCCAGTCTATTTAGGGTTAAGCCACTGAATACTATATGAGCCAAGCAAATATGAAATATATGTCCTATTACAGAACCAAGGTCAGCATTACTGCAGGCCAAAGTGAAATAAGGGTGCGTTTATTCGACACTTTTTTACCCTAGAATCATGATTAGAATCATGATTCAAATCACGATTCTGCAGAATCACGATTGC
The DNA here is from genome assembly GCF_018143015.1 of Lytechinus variegatus. Classification (NCBI taxonomy): domain Eukaryota; kingdom Metazoa; phylum Echinodermata; class Echinoidea; order Temnopleuroida; family Toxopneustidae; genus Lytechinus; species Lytechinus variegatus. The sequence goes on from NC_054743.1 coordinate 598,602, forward strand.
GTTTAGTCGAAATTGAATATAATCATGATTAGAATCACAAACATGAAACACGAAAAAAGGGGCGTTTGGAAAGACGTTTCTGTAGAATCACGAACGAAAAAGGTCGTATGAACGATATCGTGATTTGAATGATTCTATGACGTCATTGTGTCGTGCTTCTTCCGGGTTCGACTCAGAGGCGCGCGCTGTGTTTCGTGCAGGTTAATTTTCGTGTAGCAGTATTGCCAGCATTTAGGAATTATCATTTTGTGTATTGTACCCCCGGGGTTGTACTGTAGCGTCATTTGTATATTTCATTGTTTTCATCAATCATAACTTCAAGTTCCAAAGGCACAAATTGGACTGACGATGAACTCAGGGCTCTGCTTGTGCTTTGGGCATGTTGGGCTCAGCCTGAAGCACAAGCATCCCTTACCGGGATTCACAGAAATAAGACGATCCCTTTCAGCGGCGCTTGCGAGCCGGGAGGGATTTCAACGGAGATGTGGCACCGCCTGTCGAGACAAAATTAACAGAATTCGTGCCCAGTACAGGACAATCATAGACAAGAAAAATCGATCGGGAGATGGGAGGGAGGATGATGACCCCTTCTGGTTCCCGATCAAAAACAATACGAGATACAATACACGGAATACTGGAAGTATAAGATTTATTTTTCGGAAGCCGAGCCCGAAGCCGAGTAAGCGTTGCACTTGCACAAACGATCGCGCGTTAGCTCCGGCGACAGCAAAAATCTAGCAGCCGACATGAAGCTAGAAACACGCGCGAAAATGTTGACCTATACTACCTGGGTCAACCTGCGCACTGTGATGCGCACTGGATCGGCCCGAATTCATGGAGAAACAGCGTTAGAAAGATGGTCGTATAAACGCTGATTCTGTCGGATCGTGATTCATGTTTCTGTTTTGAATCATGATTCAAATGGTGATTCAAATCATGATTCTGGGTCGAGGTCGCATAAACGCAGCCTAAGTATGCAATGGATGAAAAATAAAAGGGTGGTATACAATTTTGGTACAAAAGATCCTTCGGTTTTAATGCATTTAGCAAATGTTCAGTTGCTGAATATTTAAAGGACAAGTCCACCCGAACAAAAACTTAATTTGAATAAAAAGAGAAAAATTCAAGAAGCATAACACTGAAAATTTCATCAAAATCGGATGTAAAATAAGAAAGTTATGGCATTTTAAAGTTTCGCTTATTTTCAACAAAATAGTTATATGAACGAGCCAGTTACATCCAAATGAGAGAGGTGATGACATCACTCACTCACTATTCTTTTGTATTTTATTATATGAAATATGAAATATTTTATTTTCTCGTCATTGTCATGTGAAATGAAGTTTCATTCCTCCCTGAACACGTGGAATTCCATTATTTTAACATTTTGTGCTTCAGGCAAGGAGGTCCTAATCGTCAAATTCGTAAAAATTGAAATATTGTATAATTCAAACAATAAAAAACAAAAGAAATAGTGAGTGAGTGACATCATCGACTCTCTCATTTGGATGTAACTGGCTCGTTCATATAACTATTTTGTTGAAAATAAGCGAAACTTTGAAATGTCATAACTTTCCTATTTTACATCCGATTTTGATGAAATTTTCAGCATTGTGCTTGTCTGATTTTTTTTTCTATTGATTCAAATCAACATTTTTCTGAGGTGGACTTGACCTTTAAATAAAATCAACGATGGAACATTCACAATTAGCATTGATAAAAGTATCGAAATGATTGAAATTTATCCTGGTACAACAAATTGGAATAAAGATTGTCGTCTAAATGTTTCAGACATGCCTTAGAAGATTCTTTCTTGTATTTGCATGAAATCTGGAAAGATGTTGTGTACTGGACTTAAAGTTCTTACAACAAAGATAACAAGAACTGTTCTTCTGCACACTCTTCAAATTAGCCAACCGTCATAAAAATATGCCATTTGACCTAAAATTATTTAAATGTAATCAATAGAATAACAAGCACTCCTCTTAACCCCAACTAGACCAGGTTTTTTCGGCTGTTCTGTGTGGGGGGGGGGGGTACCTGGGGAGTCACTTACATTGACGAGTGGATACCATGCGCGACCAAAAAACAGGTAAAAAGGATGTATTTTTCACGATATGGCACGTTACGTACGTAACGTGATAATGGTGTCAAAAACACAAAAATAATGAAAAAAAGGTATTTATTTCGCGAGGAAAATTACGTGTTTAGGGTCAAATTTGCGGGGATGATAAAACAAGATTAAAATGTTTCATAAAGGATGTCCTTTTTGCCCCAACACTTCGTGTTTAGAGTCCAATTTGCACGAGGAGTAGAAGGTGGGGTCGTACTAAACCAAATAAGGTAAAGCAGACGACCGAAGGACCCGTAACAATAAAACATTCCTGTACTTGTTTAGGGGTTCATTACAGTGAATATTTGCCAAGAGTATCGTTTTGTTTCCAATAGTTGTTTAGGGTAGGGTTTCACATGCCAATACTTGTTAAGTGGTGCATTTTCCGAATATTGAAATTACGTGTTTAGGGTGCTTTTCGAGACCCCATGGTCTCGCATGGTATCCACTCGTGAATGGAAGTGGCCACAACCCACCCCCCCCCCCCCGATCACGCGAGCGCCGCAAAATTTGCACGCTGGTAGGGTGCGATGTAATCTACAAGGCTGTATGGTAAAATTTTCCAAAATAATGATATTTTATATGAATTAATTTATGCATAAATCATATTTTTTTTGCTCTAATTCACTTCATAAATCTCCCAGAATGCTAATTTTTGGTAAAAAAATTCTTTGTAGCATTCTTAACAATCGCATTCAAAAAAAATTCGGTTTGGAAATCAATTTCTTATGTATTTTATTGTTTTAGGAATTTCTTTGTCATTCAACTTTTTTTTCACCAGATTTATAGCACAACCTTTTTGAAGCATAATTATGCTAAAATCAATTGATTTCAGCTGTTTAAAGAAAAAAATCATTGCTTTATGAATGCTCACAAAACCTAAAATACTGTATGTAAACTTCAATGTAAGGCTGCCAATATAAGGTTTAAAGGCAAGGTTCATTGTGACATTGCATGTAAGTTGGTGAAAATCCACCAAAGAATAAGAGTTATGAAGTTTTAAAGTTTCAAATTTGTGATTTCACATGCGAGCATGACTTTGTGGACGAAATCACGTTTTGGAACAATTTTTGGTCAGACATGCACTTACTAAATGTTGCATAATTTCAGAACAACGTACCTGGGCATCGTAAATTTGGTCTCCAAAGATGTGCAAGACTTAGTATAAACTCTGAGAGTGGCGGGGTCAAAAAAATTTGCGCGGCGGAATGATCGCAGAAAATGTTGGGGGAAGGTTGATTTAACCCCCCCCCCCCCGGCCTGTTTAGGGTTAAGAAGGGGAAGGTGTTAATTTGCACCTTTTTCATATACTGTACTTGCTCACAAAACCTAAAATACTGTATGTAAATGTCAATGTAAGGCTGCCAATATAAGGTTTAAAGGCAAGGTTCATTGTGACATTGCATGTAAGTTGGTGAAAATCCACCAAAGAATAAGAGTTATGAAGTTTTAAAGTTTCAAATTTGTGATTTCACATGCGAGCAGCTCCCCATATTTCATGTGATATAAATTCTATACCAGTGCTTTTTCTAGGGAAATTGGAAAATGATTTTACCTGTGGATTCAGAGTTATCAGAAACATTATTTCACACAAGCTTCTGATAAAAACCCATTTAATTATCATGAAAACCATTAAAAATGGCAATTTATGGAACTTATATTACATGATTGACATATTGGGAGCTGCTCGCATGTCACGTTACAAATTTAAAACTTTGAAGCCTCATAACTCTGTTATTCTTTGATTTTCGCCAAACTTTTATTTATTAATTTATCTCATGGTTCTCCTTTTATTAAAACCAACTTGATGTCAGGTTGAAATTAGGTCCAAGGGTGCCACTGTGCAATCACTCCCAGGTATGGAACGCGCCATTGTCAATGCCTGTTCATCTTCTTTTTCTTCATACTCCTTCCTAAATAAAGTGCAAAACAAAGAATCAAAGGGGGTAGAAGACCAATCACACAGACATCTAGTTGGATAATCTGTATTATACCTTACATACTAAGAGCAGGGTTGACAGGTAATACAGGAGTGGGAAATATATGATATTTAGAAAATCATAATGACAAGGGTTCACAAAACATGACAATTACATCATTCTACCAAAAAAAAGAAATATCCAATACAATGACACTTTGGCTATATCACTGAAATTAAAGATCTAAATTGTTCTATTCTTTTTGGGCCATCCTGTATAATGAAATGGGCAAGTGAATCTGGCTCAGATTTTTTAATTGTGGTATTGTAGCCAATATCTTTAAAGGGATGGTCCGAGCTAAAAATATTCATGTCTTAATACATAGAGTAGAATTCACTGAACAACATCCCAAAAATTTCATCAAAATCGGATAACAAATAATAAAGTTATTGAAGTTTAAAGTTTAGCAATATTTTGTGAACAGTCGTCATGAATATTCATTAGGTGGGCTGATGATGTCACATCTCCACTTTCCGTTTTCTTATGTTATTACATAAAATCATATTTTTATCATTATTTCATACTTTTGTGAATAATATGTCTCCCTTATAATGAAATAAGTTGCAGCAATCAATATCCAATGCACTAAATGAGATGTCAATCCAATTTTTCTAGTTCTTGGAGGAAAAAATTTGAATAAACCTATTTTCATATAATAAAACACAAAAGAACAAGTGGAGATGTGACATCATTAGCCCACTTAATGAATATTCATGACGACTTTTTTCACAAAATATTGCTAAAATTTAAAATTCAATAACTTTTTTATCCAATTTGATGAAATTTTTGGCAGTTTGCTCAGTGAATTCTACTCTATGTATTAAGATATAAATATTTTCAGCCCGGACCATCCCTTTAAGAAGGACTTCTATTGCCCCCCCCCCCACAAAATAAATAAATAACATGAATCGGCGTTGATCACATTACATTATTGAGGCAAAACCATAGGAGGTATTTTGCTGAGTTTGGAGAACTGCATTTAAGGAGATTTCAAGTCTTCGCAAGATGTGCAGATTTGCATAGACATTCAACAACCATGACATACATGCAGAATAGGTATTGACTAAGTCATTGTGTGAAATTATTAATTTATTCTGTTGTTATGGTTTGCACTGCAGAATGGAGATGCTTCATTTAGTATCAGGATTATTAGATAGAACATACAGTCAGATAGCTGCCCTAAACAGATTTCAATGTTGGGGTCAAAAGTTTACTTGCCCACATTTATTTTTTTATACCTTTTTGGGTAAGCAACTTAGTACTTTGATATTTTCACTTGCCTTGGTCAAGTGAGCATGTGGTAGAGTCAAGCCTAAGTGCTCTCAAAGATTGCCAACAGTAACGTTCTAATATTGTTCAGGATAATCAGAGCTTTAACCTAAATTGGCAAAGAAATAAATATATAAATAAATAAATAAATAAATAAATAAATAAATAAAAACTTCGCAAAAGGAGATGATAATCAATACTTACTAATTGGAGATTGATGAAAGATTCAAGACTTTGAAGTACGGCACATTTGCCTCTCTCCCCTTGCGTTCTGCCTCACAGGAAGTACACTGGAAGCTAAATTTTCTTCAATGTTGACCTGTACAAATAAAAATTGGGTTTGAGCAAAGAAGTGACCGGTGAAGGAAGGGAAAACAAAATAAGAATGGGAGCAAGGAAAATAGGAAAGAAATATGAAGATGAGGAGGAAATTTCAGTATTTTTAAACTAAATGTGGAAGGTAATAAAGGGATTCACCAAGGTAATTTTAGCCAAAGTGTGAATCACCCATTAATATACAACAAAATCATTTTATATTCAAAATGCTTGTTGACCCCTGCCTGTGACCTTAAGCTTGGAATTGGAGGTGACCTTCAAATCTCTGAAGAACATCATCCCTCTTACTTTGACCCATGCTCATCATCACCTTGAGCGAGGTGACCCTCATACTTGGTAAATGTTAAATAAATTTGCATATAACCATGCTTCCCTCCAAGTTTGATCAAAATCCTTGAGTACAAAGTTATTCAAGTTTTGTCAGTGTTCCCATTTGAAATTCCTGCAATGCATTACTGTTACACAATAATGGTGAACAAGGCTGTGTACAGTATTCACCTGGTAGGTATGTTGAGAGTCAATTATCTCTCTTTAATGGCTTGTGCAACGCAATAGTAAAAAAATACAAGGGGTCTGTGTTAGTTCTACATCAGTAATCATTACTCTGAATTGGTGTATGTCACTGTAGAATATCATTTGCTTGTTTTGATGAGGTCCATCAACAATTGCAATTATGTTGGACAGGATTTGGTGTACATAAGAACACTGATTTCACTATAAATTGGAAGCATTGTTATTTTTACACCTGAAGAGGAAATATTCTCTTTCACAGTTTAATGCTAACTGATGCAGCTTTGTAAAAGTCTTCGCACTGCTACTGTAAGCTTGAATTGAGTATAAGACTAAAACTTACCCTGCGACATTTTCTGGTCCACTCCGGCCCCTAGGATCTTTCTATATCCTGGATTAATCTTCACAACTTTGGCCACATTGTGAAAAGGGCTCCAGGAGCTGCATCTTCAATCGTTAAATCAAAGTCTTGATCAATCTGAAAATGAAATAAGTATTTAAAAACTGTATCACACATAATACGATTGCCAGCATACAATGTTTTCATACATCACATTGTCATTAAAGTCATGCTAAATACTGCTCATTAAATTCAAATTAGGTCACATGCACACAGTGCACAAATCAAGTAAAGTCTAGTGAGCTTTGACATTGACCTTTCTATTTCTAACCATTTATCACATCCCTTTAAATATTGATCACTATTGGACTAATTAACCACTGGAGAAACAATACTTAGTATTTGCAAAACTGTCCATGTATGCATTGAACTACAGGCATACATGTACATTGCAAATTTGCAGACAATGCTTGACTGAGATCAGCTACGGTATGCTTTCCAAACTGTAACTATAACTTCATGGCTGCGCAATCGATGGGGATTCTTCACCTTCACGAACCACGTAACAGCTAATAAAAGTGAATCCCAACTTATACTTAATAGCAAGGTCTGATTGGCCAATACACATTGATTGCAAAATGTTGCAGATTACAGATAAGAGAATGAAAAAAAAACCTAAATCAGCGGGGGGGGGATAGGTGGGGAAATTAATATCCCCCCCAAGGCCCAAGATTGACATTCATGGAAAGAAGACACATCCCAACTTAATCTTTCTAATCGGATTTCAGAACAACTTTTCCACTAATCATAGAATTATGACAACTAAGATGCAATTGAATTTTTAACGCCATCCTCACTGGGGCAGAACAAGCGATCCTATAATCTTGCACTGTATTCTCAAGCAAGAAAGACAATAATTTTTCGAAATTCATAACCGTCCAAAAAATGCTTTGTTCAACTTCGAACATTTGAATTTAACCCTATCTAGGCCGGGGTATTTTGGGAGTTCATATGGCCGGGGGGGGGGGGGGCTCCCAGCCCCCCCCCCCCTTTTAGATCTCGGCCGTCTCGGCGATCGCGCCGAAAATTGGCACGCAGGTTGTCTGTGATGTAGTCTACAAGATTGTAGATTAATTTATCTCATGCGAATCATTATTACGTAATTATGCTAATTTATGCGTAATTAGTATGCGAAATCATACTTTTTCCTCTAACTCCATAAATAAAGCTCCAAATGTTCTAATTTTTGAAATAGAAACTCTTTGTGATGTTCTTAGCAAGTGTACATGAAAAAAATTGTGATATCAGATCAATTTCTTATGTATTATATTGTTTTTTTTTTGGCAATTTCTAATGTATTTCTATGTTTTTGGGACCTTTTGTTTTTCATTGTTTTTTCAATGAAATTCGTTGGGGACTCTTCTAAGATCATAAACAGCATAAAATACATAAATTTAGGCCAGCAAAACTAAAAATAATCATACATTTATGATTTTTGGTTGAAAACACAATTTACATTGACTTTGTACACGAAATCACGTTTTTGAGCAATTTTTGGTCTGACATGCACTTACATAATGTTGCGTAACTTCGGAACCGCATACCCGGGTGACGCAAAATTGGTCTCAAAAGTTGCGCAAGACTTGAAAGTAAAAAGTCAGCGAGCAGCGCGGTCAAAAAATTTTGCGCGGCGAAAATATCGCGCGACTTGTTGAGGGGGGGGCCTCCGAGGCCCCCTCCTGGCCTAGATAGGGTTAAAATGAGTTTTTTTCATAATGCGAATCCACTGCACTATTGTAGTAATCAAGTTATTTTACCATTCCCAAAAAGCTGTAGATATTTGTCAAGAATTTCTGCTGTGCTTGGTCGCGAGTTTCCTCTAGTCCACTCATATCTCGGTACCAAGATTAGTCACATTAACAATAATGTTGTCAGTTGATGAGTTATGTTGCATCCAGTAGGTGTCTTCTTCGCTCATCTTCTGCATTATTAAACGGTGATAAACATGAATTAAAGAGCAAGAATAGCAACATTCATTACACAAGTTATCTGACTATTCTATAGAGAACTGATGGAATAAGTGGATAAATTGTACAAATTCTCAATAAAAAAATTCCCTTGTGCAGTGATGTGGCATTTACATGAAGTCAACCCAATTCCTGTATCTCAGATTCAAAATTAGTTTCTGATCATTCACAAACTGTACATACATCTGCAATAACTCATAGCAAGAATCCCCCCCCCCTTCCTGGAGCTACAATGTAACGTTTAGATCTACTATTTGCATGTAGGCCTGTCCTTGCTAGGCCTAGGCTATGGGCTAGGCTGGCCTATAATAAAGGACTATTGGGCTAGCTAGGGCCTAGGCCAGGATTTAGATCTAGCTTAGGTTTGGACCTAAACTAAAGGCCTGGTCACACCGCCCGAGCGTTGTTGGAGCGGTCGTGGAGCAGTAGGGAGAGGGGGTCGAATTTCGCTCACAAAATCGGGGTAAAAATAAAAAAACAATATCAAAACAATCGAAATCGAAAATGGTGAACGGGAGCGAGCGGCGATCATTTTTCTCTCCCCGCTCCACGACCGCTTCAACAACGCTCAGGCGGAGTGACCATGCCTTAAACCTAGATTTTAATGGGGTTTAACATAGGCCTACACACATGTAGATGTACAAAATTGAATAAAGTTGACTAGACTGACCTAGATCTAGCCAGGCCTAGATTACACCTAGGCTACATAATGCGCTTGAGGCCGGCCTGGTCCAAGCTCGTACCGGACCCCGGTACCTCGCACATATCACATCCGCATTTTGTTTAATTTTTGTTTTGAAATCGGCAGCGAATTATTTATGTGTGAGGAAATTCATCATGGTTCATGTTGACTCTAAATTAAATCACCAATTTTGAGACTGATAGAAGCATGGAAAGAAGTGAAACTTTGTGCAAAGCAAGAATATAAGTTTTGATTTGGCGATCACCATCATTCATATAGAGTTACGTGTACATGCACACACAATAAAAGCACCACAACAACGGTAACAATGCATTGGTAATTCAGATAACTCGAAATCAATCAATGAATTTACCTCAAAAGATTGGAACTAAATGTGGGAAGTCCCACTCCTGAAGGAGGTTTGTCACACCCAAATCTTCCATTCTTTAAAAGGGAGATTAAACACGATTTTTCCAGTGCACTGCAGCGTTCTCCGGGTCGATCAGGCTCAACGTTATCTTCCGACAACTGCGCACGCGTACGCATGCGCTTTACGTCATGTGCCGATCTCTTCATTGTAGTTGTAGAAAAGCTTGAACAACCCTTTTGTCTACGGACCTTAAACAGGTCCATTCGCCGTGTTTTATATAGATATTTATCAAAGCTTAAACATGTGCTGTTCAAAAAATTATACAGCACCTCTTATGCAGCGATATTTTGTACAGCGTTTTTACTGTGTATTGTACATAAAACAATAATAACTCGAAGTGCGAGGAAATACATTTGGCAGTTTGGTGTATATTAACTTGAAAACGGGATGTTTTATAGTATAACAGGATTATATATCTCGGTAAACAGACAATGCGAGCACCAGGAACAATGAAGACATAGGCCCTATGGAAATTATGTTTCATAAAGTTATTCAAAAAATGTTTCTTATGTAATATAACATAACATAATTATGATATAATATAACATTATAATAAACGATAATGTTTTCTTTTCCGCTAAGTTTCTCTTCCTTTCTTCCTCTTTTTCTCCTTTTCCCGGTTTTTTTTTAGGGTCAGCCGATTGGGGGGGGGGACATGTGCCCCCCATAGTTACGCCACTGTTATCAGGTACCTATATTTTCGTGTATTCCATAAAGATTTCAAAATATCCCTTTTCTGGTCTAATTGTAAAGGCGCATCTGCTAGAGCGCTGAACGCTCGCATTTTGATTGGCGAGTTATATAAATGTTTCAATATTGTTTATACAACAAACTACTTAAAATCCCCTTTTCATGACAGTTTAAAAAAATTATAGCTCGCGACTTGCGCTCGCATTAATGGTTGAAAATATATAAACTGATGCATCCTATTCATAATCACAAAAGTGAAATGTCCAGTTTTTATGCCATGATATCATCAGATTTCGCGCCCTCATTACGCATTAATTATGATATCAATTCAATAATTAAATTGTCCATTTGTTTCTTCTTGCGCTTAGCAAGATAAATAGGAAGATAGTACATGATGGCATGTCGTAAGGATGTCCCGGTCCTATGTCAAAACTCAAAGTAATAATAATATCAGCTCTTTTTTAAGTGCGATCCATATCCACCTTATAATTTTTCTACAAAGTGGTAGAAATGTAAAGCTGAAATTGACTTATTTTTTCAGATCGGACTATTAAAGTTTCATGATTTTCATGATTAAAGTTGTATTTAGAATGCCTAGATTCTAGGTCTAAATATGAAACACGCTCGCGCATGTTTATTCAGATACCCAACTTGTTCTCTAATTTAAATCATTATCCAGATTCAGATCACAATTTCAAAAATTTTCTGCTCGCGCTTTGTGCTCGCATTAATAATGTAGGAAGACCCCATATTACTCGTCCTTTTGATGATTTTCAAAACATTAACAGAGTGGCCCACTTTTAGGTCTAAATCTCGATTTTTTTCTGCTCGCGCTTCGCACTTGCATCAATCGTTAGATTACATAGCTATCCTGTTCACGATTACAAAAACTGATTGAAATTTTCCATTCTTTCTTTACAAAAGTTCAAAAATGTTCAGCTCGCGCTTCGCGCTCGCATTTTTTGATTGTTGAAATATGTGACGCCTTCATGGCTAAGTGCAAGCAGTCCTTAATAGGTACCAGTTTAAAACGTATAATTTTTTTTGCTCGCGCTTTGCGCTCGCATTATTAATACTCATATTTTTAGGATTTACAAATCATGAATAGAGTGTTTCGTTCAGTAAATATTATAGGACTAAATCTAGAAATTTTCCGCTCGCGCTTTGCGCTTGCTTTAATTGTTTACTCATATACCTATTCTGCTTGAGTTAAAAAAGTGCTTAGAATTTCCTTTCTTTGGGTGAAAATTTCAAAAAGATTCTGCTCGCGCTTCGCGCTCGCATTATTTGATTGTTAAATGCTACTTTAACAGGTATCTTTTTCATCAGTTCATTTCCCCTCGCGCTTTGCGTTCGTAGTAATTATTAAGTTGCATACATGTCTTTTTCAGGATAACAAACATTGCCCAGAATCAGTTCAAATTTTAGGAAAAAATACATAAAATTTCCCCCAAAATTAGCTCGCGCTTCGTGCTCGCATTATATAAATGAGGATTATAATATTATGTATTAATTTATAAGAATAAAGCCAAGAAGTGACTAATGAGGACTACCCCTTCAAAGAAACAAACAAAAATTATCTTCGAGCTGCCGATCGGGGAAAATATGGCTGAAACAAATTTCCGCCCCACCCCCCCCCCCTAATGCCGAAGGCTTGAACCGCCCCTGTGTCCCCCTACCTTTTGGTATTTATGTATTCATGGATTTTTTTTCAAGAACACATTAAAAAGTGGTCTTTATTTTTGTTTTAATGTGATTATAAGATAATTCAAGTTAGCCTGGCCGGGAGGGAGTGGGCGCCATTTTTCGAAGAGTACACATGGGCGCCAATCAGGTCAAATTTGCTCCCCCTCCCTCCCTTCGAAATCCTGGATCCGCGCCTGGGTTCTATAACAATAACCCAATTAGGACAATCACCCACTGACAACTACTTCAAGGAAAATATTATCCCCATATTTTTTACCGCCGGACTGCTACCCCCCCCCCCGGAAATTTACTCTCCAGACAATTACCCCAGATAATTATGAAAATAATAATTGTGAAAATGCCTTAACGTGATGACATGGCGTGGTACTTTATCTTTCCATGTCTTAATTAATCTTTGGCGGCCGAAGGCAAAACATTTAGTTGGATCCACCTGAAATTTTAGAATGGACACAGGTAAAAATTTGACAAGCAAATAAACCAAAATTTTAGGAGGGACCACCAAAATATTTTGACAAGAAAAAAAGGTTATCAACCAAAATAAAGGGGGATGGAAAAAAATATTTTTAGGGTGGTCTACCTCAATTTAGGGGGGGGGGACGTAGAAAAGAAATTGACGACCAAAAAAAGTTCTCAACTAAAAATTTAGGGGGACCGTCCTCCCACCATAAATTTAGGGGGAAAGCCCCCCCCCCCCCCCCCGCTGACTAAGTAATTAATAAGCTTATTATTTCGACATAGTGTCGTGTTGGGGATGGGATCGGTGATTATTGAAGGCGTAATGAAGAAACTTTGCAGAAAGTTATACAGTTCAAATCACTAGGTATTTAATCATCAGTTGCAGTTGACAGTTCACAATTTGAAGTACATGAAGATTCAGATATAACAGGAGACGATGAATATAATAGTTTCGAAGTATAAGATTAAGATTAGGAGTGAAGTTAATATGATATTCGATGGACGTCTAAGTCTTGAAGTCAGTCAGTCTATCTGGATGAGTGTGGGTCTAGTATTCTATCGTTGGTGTTCTCTATATTCTAATCATCAAGAAGTCTTATTTATATCCTTAGTTTTGGGGGTGTGACTATTTAAGGTGGGAGTGATCTAAACTTGATCTGATTGGTCTACAGCTCACTGTCTATCAAACTTTCTCTGGTATCAAGGGTGTGGTGATGCTCTGTGCAAGTGACTGGGGCTGGAGTGTGAGTCATACTTCTTCCATGAAGTTAGCTGACGTCACTGAGGGTTGGTCTCTTTATGGTCAAGGCTTAGCAGTTAAATGGTATTGGGGGTTTGGGATTCTTAGATGACATTGGGGGAGTTTGTAAACAAGTGAGGGTGAATGACTGAAAGGATAACAGGAAGTTATATTCATACTACATAACATCCCCTTTCTTTGGAAAATGAGGCTCCTCTCCTCATTTGGGAAACGAATTGTATACAAATAGATTACAAAGGATATTTTGAAAAGTGAGTGAAACCAGAATAGTGTTTCTCAATTGTCCACTGTACTTCACTCTCTCTCACACGTACTATTTATACTAAGAGGATTAAATTCATACTACATCTTAACTAATTTCAACTTAAAGTAAAGGTATAACTAACACATCGAACACATTCACAAAAAAAATATTGAAATAAAGTAAATTAATCAACTGATCAACCAATAATGATACTATATACATTAACTCGTGCAGACTTATGCACTTTGAAACAATAAGCAAATATTATTAAATCAATGTTAATTACATAGTACAAACTCCTTCAATCTAATGAAGAATACAGATCAATTTCACTCTAACTATAACACTAAATTAGTTCAAGCAATAACAGTAATAACAAGAAAAAAATTGTATGCTATATAAATCTTAGCATCTGATCAACATGATAATTAGCGGAAAGTTAACAGGTGCGCTCTAGAATTGACAGTTCTCTATGTTAGGAAGGCCCATTATGTACTTCATTCAAATGAAGCAATCAACATAGAATTCAATCATTACCATCATTCCTATCCTGTTGGAGAATATCTTTCCTTACTCATGTTATAAAAGAACAAAATAAACAAGTACTTTCAAACTTGATAGATATCATCATTATGACAAGTATAAATTCAAACTTATCTTGGTAATCAACCTTGCGATGATAAATATTTGTTCAATAAAATATATATCGTTCTAAACTTAATTAAACACGAAGTCAACAATATTATTTAATCACATACAACATTAAACATTAAGAAATTACTATTTACATCAAATACAATTGTCTGAAAAATCTCTGTGGAGTACCTGTCACAGGAATAATTCTTTCAGTAAGTATCTGTTTGATCAATGTCTCAGTGTCTTTGTACATTCCAACGTTCCACCAAAACCTAATTTCTGTGGGTTTATCGTCACATACTTTATCATATGACGTCAGGATCTGTAATTGTCCATCCTTGAATCGTCCTCTGTGTATTTTCATGTGTCCATTATTGGGGGAAGTCATAAGGAGGTCAAGTTGCCTATCTAGGTCTGGTTTTGTTAGAGGGGTGGGTGAAGCTAATCCATTATTTTCTGTCATGGCATGCAAATAGTCTGATGTATCAACTGAGTTAGTCATCTGGGAACATTCTACTGGTGTAACATGGAATTCGGGCAATTTTTCATCATTTTCATCGATGAAGTTTAATGTGTTTATGCACCCTTGTTCCTTGTCAGTAGTATTTCTTCCTAATGCCTCTCTCAGTTTCTGAATATGTGTGATATTTTTCTTATTATTGGAAGCTCTCATGAAGCAGGGTTTGAGTCTGTTGTAATTGAAGATGTCCCGGAGGATTTCTCCTTTCATTGTGGCAAGAATATAATGGGTTCTATCAATTACATCATGAACTACTAAAGGTCCTACCCATTCTGCTGCAATTTTCTTTGAATTTGCAGTCAAAGAAGATGATGTCGGTTTGTAAAGATAAACAAGCTGACCAGTGGAGTAGATTGGGGTCTTATCCAATTTGTTTGAGATCTTTGTGTTTTGTTTCTCTTGCTGTTTTCTCTGTAATGACAGCATTGTGTTGGACAATTGATCAAATTTCTTTTTGAGATGCTCTGCATACTCATCATAAGAAGATGAAAGACCAGACATTGGGTTGAAAGATGGGCTGTGGTTTCCAAGATGAGGGGAAGAGAAAGAGTTGTATGCATAACATGTTGTAGAAATGAATCTCACCCAATCGGTGCCAAATTGATTGAGGTTAACTTTCAGAAAGTTCGAAAGGGTCTGAATGTGTCTCTCTGTGTGTAGACTCCCATGATTTTCTACACTTATCACCTTGCGGTCAATGTTCAGAGTTGTACATAATGCAGTAAGTAGCTTACCTGTAAGGGAAGCCGCTGCATCAGTCACAAGACATGATGGTGGTCCAAAAATACAAATGACTTTTTGGATGAGTGCCTCGCAAATTGTCTCAGCATCAAGCGACTTTAGAGGCGCGCAAATTACAAACCTTGTAATTTCATCGCAGATAACCATCAAATGTCTAAATCCAGTACATGAGGTCGGCATTGTCTTAAAGTCGAGACTAATGCGGCCAAATGGTCTGTACGAGTCCGGTACCCTAGTATGAAATGGTCTAGTCTTATCAGGCTTGCCACGGAATTGTTGGCAACGTAAGCAAGCTTTAACGTAATTGTTAATTCGTTCAAACATATTTGGCATGAAGAAGTTGCGTCTTATTGTCAAATATGTACGCTGGGTCACTTGGTGATTACTAAGCAGGTTGTCATGGTACTGGGATATGATAGTGTCAGTCAGAGTCTCAGGTATAGCAAGTTGCAGTCTGAAGTCATCATCTTTCGTAAAGAAAAGTCTGAATAGTACACCATCACAAAGGATGTACTCTTCTGCCTTTAATTTGACTGTCTTTGCCGCCTTCTTATCACTTGGTAATATGTCATGGGCAAGATAGTCATAGACAGGTTTAAAGAATGGTGAGGTTTCTTGTTCTGTTTTCAGTTTTCTCAAATCAACAGGTAGATTGTAGTCCCTAATTATCTTTCTCTTTATCAACTCAGTGATCTTGTCTAGTTCTTGCTGCTTTGGAATGTGTTTAGCCTTAATGTTGTTTACCTCTGAGGTCAGCGGTCTCGAGGGGGTATACAGTTCACTGGGTACTTCACGATAATGGTCATTAACTGTGTCGTTACGTCTGTCAACAAGTCTGGGCTCTGTGTTTGGGACAGGTGGGGTGTGTCTGGGATGAGGAAAAGTTTGGTCATGATTCTGTGAATGGGAAGGCTGGTAATCATGTTGTGGGCGTACAGGAGGTGTGTCCTGTCTTGGGGGTCCGTGAGTGGTAGATGGTCTGGGATGTAGAGATGGGGTTTTGTTTTGGTTTGGTTTGTCGGCTCGCTTCTGTGTAGGGAGATTGGCACTTGGAGGGGTTTGTTCACACTTGTTTCTTGGAATGGATTTCAGGAATGGGAATACCCATTTTCTTTGCATAGGCTCGAGTAACTACACGATCGGCTTGTTGGGTTGGGTTTAGGGGGTTTAAAGTGATTGGTTAACATTGGTTTGACTTTTAAAAAATCTCAGCTAGAAGGTCACACTTGTCACCTGTGCCTGTGATATATTCCAAAAATGAAGCCCAGAAAAAATTGAGTTCGAAAATGATTGTTTAGTGCTTCAAAAATTGAAATTTAAAGCGACCGGAAACATCATCTTAATTTCATCCCATACACTTATGTGTACAATTTAGGTGTCTATAAGACGCCTATTTACAAAATCTGGGTTTGCCTTGTAGTTTTAGCTCTTTATTCTCAATAATGGTTGTTTTCAGGGTTTATTAGTTCTAATACATGCACTTGTACGCATGTTTCATCTTGGTTTTAGAATTTTTTAAATCAGCTGCTCACAAAGTTAAACAATACCTTTAAGGTGTTCATGTTAATCAAATCGGTCTCATCAAACAAACAATAAGCAATTGGGATTACTCTATCTATTTCTGACTCACCAGTGGTTGGTGCTCTAGAAAGAAAGTCTGCTAATACTAAATCAGTACCTTTCTTATATCCTATCTTGAATGAGTATTGGGATAATTTCAGGATCAATTTCTCTAATCTGTTTGTACATGGGGCTTCCTTAGACTTGAGAATTTGAACTATCGAACTGTGGTCAACGAATGCATCAAATTCACATTCGTTTACCAAATGCTTAAAGGCTGTGACGTTGATCAACAATCCAAACAATTCCAATTCTGTCACACTATAACGTTTACATGCGTCTGGGAGTACTTTGGAATAATATCCGATTATTTGTTCTTTTCCGTTGATAACCTGGGTTAGGTATGAACCTGTCGCAGTTCGCGATGTATCACTGTAAATCGAAAATCGTCCAGTTGAATGGGGCATGTGTAAGATGGGTGGATTAGTCATTAGTTGTTTAATCTTATTAAAGGCATTCTCATGTTCATCGGTCCAATGGAATTTATTCTTCT
The DNA here is from genome assembly GCF_018143015.1 of Lytechinus variegatus. NCBI lineage: Eukaryota > Metazoa > Echinodermata > Echinoidea > Temnopleuroida > Toxopneustidae > Lytechinus > Lytechinus variegatus. Next base: position 616,155 of record NC_054743.1, read on the forward strand.
TTCTAGTTAGTTGATGAAGGGGCTTTAGGATAGTCTGTGTGTTGGGGAAAAATCCTGCTACATAATTAACTGCTCCAACAAATCGTCTGACTTGTCTTGGAGTTTTGGGCCTAGCTAGATTTGCAATCGCTTTGCATCTATCTGTCATTGGTTTGAAACATGCTTCTCCCTGAGGAGTAATCATGATTCTGTGTCCCATGTATTCTACGTCATTCCTAAAAAGTTTACACTTCTTGGGGCTTACTTTAAGTCCATTACTTGATAGGGCTTCTAATACATTGGTCAAATGGGTCTTGTGGGATTCTTTGTCAGGGCTGAAGAGGATGATGTCGTCATGATGGGCAATACAAAAGTTTCTAGAATTGGGTATGGTGGCCAATATTTCATCAATTCTTGCCTGGAAAATGGCAGGGGATACGTTTAGTCCTTGGGCTGGTCGTTTGTAGTAGTAATGCTTTCCTCCATGATAGGAAGCGATGCCTGTGTACTTTTGAGCGGATTTTGAGAGGGGGATGCAATGAAATGCAGATTTCAGATCTATTACACTTAGTACTTTTGTGTTAGCATTGCCGATTCTTTTGAGAGTTTCCGAAAATAGTGGGAAAGGGTGATTTCTTCTTTTGATACGTGAATTCAGGAATCTAAAGTCTGTAACAACCCTCTTTTCAGATGTGTTCTTCTTTGATAGGAGAAGAACTGGAGATGTGTATGGTTGATGTCAGAAATTGTCCATTGCCTAATTTGAATCTAACTGGGGATACTTTGGTTGGTGTCAATTTAGAGAGATAGGGAGAGGATTTCAATAGTCGTCCGGATATAATGGATTTGGATGCACCACTGTCAAAAAGAATTAATGCAGTTGTCCTATCAGGTAGTCGTCCCTTAGTAAAGTTGCGTTCCGTTAATTGTAACTCAACTTCGTCAATCCCTAAATGAGTAGAAGTCATGTCATTGTCAGGCCTATTCTTAGTCGGGGAGAAAGAACAATGAGCGCTATTGGCTCTCTCCCGTCTTAAAAATCCTGTGGGCGTGGTTGATGTTGGGGTTGTTGGTAGTGGGGCTGTTGCTGTTGTGGGAAGTATTGATGGCTAGTATAGTAACCGTATGCAGGGGCATAGTAGTCATTATAGTCAGGGAAGGGGGGTGGTGGGGTCGTCATGTCCCTAAGTCTTTTTCGACATTCTCGCCAAATATGGCCAGGAATGCCACAGTAGTTGCATGTAAGTCTGCGTGTTGGCGGTCGGTTTGTCCGTCCGTCCGATCGATAGGGGCTCCTACCGCGTCTGTTTTGCATGTCATTGCGCCTGTCGTCTCGTCTATCGTGACTGGTGTCACGTCGTCTTTCGCTGCTTACGCTGCGACTAGCACTACGACTAGCACTGCGTTGTCGTGGGGTTGGGGGTCGTTGGGTGGGGGATTTTGGCCTTTTATCATTGTCTCTGTCTGTCTTGAGGTTTAAGTAATGTATTTGCTCCTTCAATTGATCTATTTCCTCTTGAGCAGAGAAAGATAACTCCTTGGTCGGCTTAGTATGTCTATGGTTGAGGTCTAGAAAAAGTTGGGCTTTCGCCGCTATTTCTTCTGAGGTCAGGTCGGGGGCGGTCATAAGTATGGTCGCGCGGCAGTCTGACGGCAAAGAATCCAACAACTTATGCCTAATCTGGGTTTCCCCATAGTCTATGTAGGCTGCTGTTGTTCTCAACCTTTGCAAGTACGCGTCTGCGCTCTCGTTATTTGTCATAGTCATATTTTTAAAGTCTGTCACATGGCTATATGACGATTTAGCAGGACTAAACCGTCTTATGAACCCATCCTTCAGGTCGCTATATGTATTGAATTGAAGTCCGTCAATCCAAAGTCGCGCCTGCCCTTGTAAAGTCCGTCTAAACGTTCGCAGTATTGTCTGGAAATGGTCGGGGTCGGCTTTGTCAATGTCATGCGCATCTAGATAGTCGTCGAAAGTCAAGAAGTGCGCAGTCTAGTTGTCCCTATCAAGTTTATCACCCGAGAAACGGGATGGTAGAAAGTCAGTTTGTCGTAGGGTTTGTCGGGAGGTGTTGGTTGAAGTCATGATTATATAGGGTAATTAATGAAAGTGATAAAATCAAATTCGGTTATCAGAATTGAACCGTAAAATATAAAATATTGATAAACTTCTAATTAACAATAATCCTGACAGTTAAATTACTATCTAATCACGATTCGGCAAAAACGAACAGAAAGCGTTGCAAAATTACTTGTTGCTGGGCAAATAAACAATCTGAAAACTCAATCTCTCACTCACTCTCTTTCACCAGTGGAACAATAAGAGAAATGGTTTCACTTACCGAAATATGTCTTCCAAAATTAATTAAACAATGCACAATTCAGCGAAAGAGTCAGAGTCATTTATTTAGTTAATTAAGGGTTAAGTTGATAGTCACTCGATGCGATGGCAATCGTCGGTGTAGGTGTCTTCGTTTCAGGCTTGAAATCGTCGTTGTCTTTGTAGTATGCTCTTTCCTTCCGTCTGTATCCTCCGTCTGAGTCTTCCGTCTGCTCTATCCGTCTGTTCTGTCCGTCTGATCTATCCGTCTGTATGCTTAAATTTCTTCTGTTCTTCCTTTTTTTTCGACTCGAGTTTATGTTGAGTTTATGTTGCTGTAGTTTGAAGTAGTCTGCTCACAGATTCAATTTTAAAATATGATGTGTCCAGTTCGTTTGCAAATTTTGTAGCTGGTTGGCAAAGTTGTAAGCTTTTTGGCTCTGCAATTTGTTAATCCTGCACTTTTGAAGTATTTTATTAAAGCCGGTTCTCCACCATGTTGTGTTAGGGATGGGATCGGTGATTATTGAAGGCGTAATGAAGAAACTTTGCAGAAAGTTATACAGTTCAAATCACTAGGTATTTAATCATCAGTTGCAGTTGACAGTTCACAATTTGAAGTACATGAAGATTCAGATATAACAGGAGACGATGAATATAATAGTTTCGAAGTATAAGATTAAGATTAGGAGTGAAGTTAATATAATATTCGATGGACGTCTAAGTCTTGAAGTCAGTCAGTCTATCTGGATGAGTGTGGGTCTAGTATTCTATCGTTGGTGTTCTCTATATTCTAATCATCAAGAAGTCTTATTTATATCCTTAGTTTTGGGGGTGTGACTATTTAAGGTGGGAGTGATCTAAACTTGATCTGATTGGTCTACAGCTCACTGTCTATCAAACTTTCTCTGGTATCAAGGGTGTGGTGATGCTCTGTGCAAGTGACTGGGGCTGGAGTGTGAGTCATACTTCTTCCATGAAGTTAGCTGACGTCACTGAGGGTTGGTCTCTTTATGGTCAAGGCTTAGCAGTTAAATGGTATTGGGGGTTTGGGATTCTTAGATGACATTGGGGGAGTTTGTAAACAAGTGAGGGTGAATGACTGAAAGGATAACAGGAAGTTATATTCATACTACATAACAATACTACATAACAATAGCGATATATCTTGTCAAGTCGATATGTCTGCATGGCGAGATATGAAGTGTACATGTCCCGGCAAGAATCCCGATATATCGCCATGTTGACACGTAACATATTTAAGTCGACTTGGCAAGATACAATATCTCGCCATGTTGACATATAACTTTTTATAAGTGGACTGACTTGGCAGGATAACGTATCTCGCCATGCGGACATAATAAGCTATTATTTAGTCGACATGGCAAGATAAAGTATCTCGCCATGTCGTCAAGTCGATGGCATTTTAGAGGCTCCGTATGGCGTCTAGAGGGCATATTTCCGGGGGGGGGGGGTAACAGTCCCCGACGATAAAAATATGGAGATAATATTTTCCTTGAAGTAGATGTCAGTGGGCGATTGTCCTGTGGGTCATCGTTATAGAACCCCATGGACTCGTATCAATGACCTTTTGACCTCTTGATGACATGGATTTCACTATATTGTCCTGATCATAATTTTACACACACCGCGGACTATCGGACCCGCGGTCTATCGGGCCCGCGGTCTATCGGACCCGCGGTCTAACGGACCCGCGGTCTATCGGGCTGTAACCTACCAAATACCTTTATTTTCCAGAATTAATAAAAAAGCGTAAAGTTTCCCTTGCAAGTGCGATGATGATTTAACACCGCGCAACGAAAGTCCGAAACTATTCTATGACTTGGGGGGGGGGGGCTTTAAGACGGTGGCCTCGACGTTTCACTAAGAATCGTCGTTGGTATTTTCTTTTCATAGATTATAGTTTGTAATAAAAAACAATTTTGTTCTTGAAGATTGCATACCAGTATTCGATATGTTTTCCGTTGCAATTTCAAAGAGTGAAGGGTGTAAATGTGAATCGGTGGATCTGAAATCATACCTCCCAACGCTCCCCTCGTCTCGTTCTACAATTCATTTTTCTTTGTCTCCCTTTTCCCTCCAAAATAATCATGCTACCGACTACTTTTCATCACAATGAGAGAAAGTGAATCATTTTTATCTAATGAAATTGTAACATCATAATTAAAAGTGTTTTATAATGTTCTTCCATTTTATTCATTTTTTAACCGTTCTGGGTTTTTCACAACCAAAAACAAAATTAATAAACAAATAATGACAGATTTGTATCCCGTTTTGTCTCTATCTGTTTAATCGTTCAATTAAATAGTGCAGGAGGCGTCAGTCCATAAATTTGTGATTTTTTTTTTTCGGGGGGGGTGGGCGATCACTCCCTCCCACGTTCAGCTCAACCCCTCCATTATCAAAAACACCCAGCGGCCGCTGTTATTCATACATCTTTTTCAAATATTTTGGTGTTGATGCTCACCAGAGTAAGCGCCCCAAAGGTATGTTTGCCGTAGAGAAAAATAAAGGTAAAACTGTCTTTTTTCCTTTATATGGATCCTTTTCTACTATTCTATTCGCCAGAAAAAAGAAAAGGCAAAAAAGAGTAAGAAACTGACGAAATAGTAGGATTTATTTTGTGAACTTGGGTAAATTATGTCTCGTTTAATTCGATTTTCCACGCAGCTATTGAAAAATAATTTTCTTCCTGAAGTTTGCGCATCAGTATTCGATTTTAATATCCTGAAATTATTTCAAAGAGTTACACGAGTAAAGGTGACTAAAATTTAAGTTTTAAATCATTCCTCCCGCTTCTCTCCTTGTCACTTTCTACGCTTCTTTCTTTATCTTACTTTTCCCTCAAAAAGAGCCATGCTAGCAACTACTGAAAGTAAGAAAAATTATTTTCTTGAATAAATTATAACATCCGCTTTTAAAAGTGTTTTTTATTTGTTCTTTCGTTTTGTTCTATTTTTGATTTGTCTCCTTGATTTCACAATCGAAAACACATAAAGTATTCATGGTAATAAATAAATCATGAAAACAAATCATAATAGTTAGAATTCATTTTTGTCTCTATCGTTTTAATCGTTCATTCTAAGATTACAGAGGCGGCGGAGTTGGTAGGAAGTTTCAGTCCTCACCCCTTGAGAAAAAAAATACATGTACAGAAAATTCGAAGTCTATATAAATTTGTAATTTTTCTTTTGGCCGGTCCATTCCCTCCCACTATCAGCTCAACCCTTCCATTATCAAAAACGCTCAGCGGCCCCTGTTTTTTATGTAAGAAATCATATATTTTGGTTGTGATGCTAACCAGGGTAGGCGACCCAAATGTTTGTTTGCAGTAACGGGAACAAAAATGGTTGCGGGTCGGAATTTTCTTTTTCTAAATGATTCTTTTATACCACCCTAATCACCTGTTAAAAAAAAGGAAATTGGCCAAAAAAAAAAAAAAAAAAATCGGAGAGAGGAGACAAACAAGCAATATTAGAGTGCAGGTCGGAACATTTCTATCTGGAGGGGGGGGGGGGGGGGATAGGTCAAACATAATAATAAAAAGTTTGACAAGGGTCTGAGGCCCAAGATGCGACAAACAAATATTGTGGGATTTTTTTTTCAATCTTTTACCAAAAAATGAAGTCATTTTGTTATATGTTTAAGTGGATATTCATGGAATGTTAGTAAAAGCGCACTTGTCTTTTAAACCGTTTTATCTCTGTCTTTCATTCTCTCTCGTTGTCCGTGACATCTCAACATTTTTTCTATAATTTTCCTATTAATAATTCTTTTTTCATTCTAATATGCATCATCACGAAGGGGAAGCGTTTTTATGCAATCATAATGAATCACTGACGGATGTCATAAGGACCTACGTGTTGTTGGTAAATGAGACAAAGTTTGTTGTTTTTAGTTCCGGTATGTTGGTCGAAATAAAAAGAAAAAAAGTATTCATAAAAGCTTTTTGTATTGCCAAGTACGAAAAAAGGTTCAATAAGTCAACCCCTCGATAAACACTAATCCTCCTTTTGTTCAGGACATTGACCATCTCTATCCTACTTTTTTCGGAAGGAATTTGTTTGAGGGGCCGCCCTGACATTCTTTTGTTCGGGTAGTAATAATGATAATAATAATAATTGTAAATTTATATTGCGCAATTTCTATTTGGATATACTCAACTGCGCATTAGAATACATAACAGATAGGCAGAAAAAAAAATATTAACAGGATTCGCAAAAATGTTAAAAGTAAAATTGAGTTCGCTAAATTAATCGAAGAAAAATAAGTAAAGATTAATTATTTCTACAAAATACATAACCAAAAACATGAAAAAGTGACTTCTTTATTAAAAACTATCTTGAAAAAGGTGTGATTTCAGTTTGGTTTTAAATAAGTTGACAGAGGATGCATTTCTTATTGAGGAAGGGAGACTATTCCAGAGTTTGGGTGCAGCACTGATAAAGGCACGGTCACCTAGTGTGATCTTTGTTTCACATGGTGGGAGACTGAGGAGCATTGTGTCATGGGAACTACGAAGCCTGTAAGACTGGGTGGGTGATTTTAATTTAAGGAGTTCACTGAGATAGGTGGGGCCATGTCATGTAGTATCTCATATGTTAGGAGTATTATTTTGAATTTGATTCGCTGACGTACTGGAAGCCAATGTAGATCGTTGAGTAGGGGCCTTACATGGGAAAATTTGGGGGAATTACAAATGAGTCTGGCACATGCATTTTGAACACGCTGTAATTTGTTTATCTGAGAAGCTGGTAAGCAAAAAGTAGTCCATTACAATAATCCAACTTGCTTGTTACAAATGCATGGGCTAGTGTATTAATGCATGTGCTGCTTAAATATTTTCGGATATGACGTAAGTTGTAGAGATGATAAAAGGCAGTTTTGCATGTTTTCTTTCTGTTGGTTCATAGCCATTAGTAAATCATTCTTGACTTTTAGTAAGGCTGTTTCTGTACTGTGAAACTTCCTGTAAGCTGACTGTGTTAAGGGGAAGAGGTTGATACGATCGAGATGTTCCTGAAGTTGAGCAGTGAATGCCCCTTCAACCAACTTTGACACATATTGAAGGTTACTTATTGGCCTGAAGTTATTGAAGTTTACTTCTGAATTAGGTTTCTTTGGCACAGGCCTAACTAACGCTAGCTTCCAACCCAAATAACACTTGGCATCATGTAATGAGAGATTTATGATTTTCGTAAGCACAGGTAGTAAGGTATCTAGACACTCAACAACCAATCTTGTTGGCATTGGATAGTGCGGATATTATAAAATACAGGGACGTTTCCCTCTTGAAAAGAGCGTAAGATGAATGCTTTGCTAAACTGCTTTCTTTTCTCTCTTTTTTTAACAGAATAGTATACAAATCTAATGAGAAGAAGAGGGATGATATGGGGAGGGAGAAAGTTCAAAAGTGCACCGAGAACAGTTTAAAGTACTTACACATTACTCTCGTACAAGCTTTTTTGTTTTTCTGAAAATACAATCGATCGATGAAACCAAGGAGATATTATTCTAAAGTGAAATCTCCTTGATGAAACAAATAATAAGACGAAAATGGTGAATAAACGCAGAGCTTATTACGTGGCGATCTTGCAGAATAAGATGTTAGTACACGATATGGATCAAATCACGTGATCAGGCCTTTTGCGCGCGCGTACGTGTTCGTCACCAAATTTATTCTTCCCGTCTGACTCCAACGAAAAAAATCGGGTAAAGTTGAAATTATTCGGGATTTTTCCCCACGTAGCTGTATAATTTTTTTTTTCCAGTCTTGAAAAAAAACTTCGGACCCAAATTATTGTTTTTCTAACAATCGGGTCTGGAATAAAAACTTTGGATTTATATTATATTTTTTAAACAACCGGGTCTGGAGAAAAGACTTTCGATTGATATTATTATTTTTGAAACAACCGGGTCTGGAGAAAAGACTTTGGACTTATATTATAATTTGTTAATTAACCAGGTCAGGAAAAGAGACTTTGCACTTTTGTGCTATGTGAACGCATTTCTTTAGGATCTTAGGTTAGAACGTATTTGCCAAAAATCCCTTCAAATTATAACATTTGTTTGTAAAGTAATTATAAAATTTGTGGACGATCAAAAATTATTACATTTGTGGGTAAAGTGCATTATTACATTTGTGGGTGCAACAGGGAGAGGGGACAGTGACTTACTTCGGCTGTCACACAACTCCAATTTTCCTGACTTATCCTTACTTAATACATGAACATATGGCCATTGGCCTTCTAAACGCCAATCACAATGCTGATTGAGTGAATCTGAAAAAAAATAAGAAGAAAAAATAAGAAGAAAAAAGGGAAATTAAAAAAAGGAAAAAATAAATATTGAGTCCCTATACAGATCGAATTAGAACTTCAAACTCTGTATTTGGTGAGTGGAGCCACAACAGAGTTAAGCGAAACAATTAATAACCAATACCGTATAAGTTATAATAGAGACCGAAACGTTTGGTCTAGAGAGTAGCACAGTAAAAGTTACACTGATAAAACACGATCTATTCTCAAATACCGTAACAGAAGTCAACGTGACAGTCAGCATGCATGTATTAAACAATATTGAGGATAGAACTTGCAACCTAAACACCATAACATAGAACATAGACACAGTTAATCCGGTTACACTTCGTAATTCCGGAGGCTCGTAATTCTGAAAGTTCTTTATTCCGAAAAGGAAATTAGAGTCGTAATTCCGAAGGTTCGTAATTCCGAAGGTTTGTTTATCCGAAAACGTAGTGAGGTTCGTAATTTCGAAGATTCGTTTGTCCGAAAACGAAATGAACAACGAACGTCATTTCGTTTTCGGGTGAACGAACCTTATTTCGTTTTCGGATTAACGAACCTTCGGAACAACGAACCTTATTTCGCTTTCGGATAAACGAACCTTCGGAATATCCAAACCTTCAGAATAACGAAGCTGCGGAATTACGAAAGTAAACGGTTAAAACATGGCGATATGACCCGTTGTCCTGTTTGGAAACCGTATCGTAAACGAAATTCAGGTTAGTCATTCCTAGGAACTATCCACATACACAGTCAGCGTCACACCGTACTTTTAGCAACAGACAGATAGAGCAGCCGAAACAAGTATTGAAAGCAATCACCGCAATATTTGTTGGCGATATTATTGCATAGAAATATCGAATGAAGTGCATTAGATTTTATAAATTCACGCCCGCAATTATATAATTACTCCCTAACATTACATAAATGATATAGTGCGATTCTTTCAATAATACTCACGTATTTTATGGAAAATTGATGGTACCGTGACCGTGTAGAGAACTGATGATGGTACCGTGTACAGAACTGATTTTTATTTTCTCGCACAAGCTCCCCATTCAGTGTGCGCTTTTATATCATATTTCCAATAAAACACTTTTTCGCGAACTTACCCGGGAGTTGCATTTTTTCGCGAACTTACCCGGGAGTTCCATGTCGCTTATAAGATCGTAACAACGACAGCCCTCACAAATTCTAGCTTCGAGCATTAACACATTGCATGTACCAAAAGGGTTCGATTTATGTTAACCATTCCCTTTATAAAACGTCATAATATCGTATAAGTTAGTAGTCTACTTGTTAAACCTTGAACAATAAAAATTTCAATGGCATCAAAACTTCGCACAAATCAGGCGCGAGTTCAGCTGTGTAACCTTGATCTATCCAATAGTCTTTGATTTCTAGTCCTTAAAATATTAATTCATATTTTGTGCGGCGAGATATTTTGTTGTATATCTAGATTTAATCTTGGATTAATAACTACAATATGTTTTTATCAAGATGAGAAAAGAATATAATTCAAGACGAAAGAACTGTCATAACATAATCAGCATTTAAATGCTCACTATAAACACGACCTCTATTACAGGCTAGTGTATTGAGCGAGGCGGATTGCAAATCGAATCGGTCATGAATAATTCAAAATCTTCATTTGCTATCCTACGGTTTAAAAATTCGCCAGCGGCGCATGAGCGGGAGACAGCAGTGTCTGTAGCCACCGGTAGCTACCGCAAAGGTAAATGTGGGCCGCCGGAACATGCTGGCTGGGCGAATTCGTTTTCAAAATTGCACTTTTTTGCCTGTCCGACCATTTTATTACCAGGGCTTGCTGTCCCTTTATGTTTCCTAAAACGTCTTCATTTTCATTTTTTTCGCATATCTAACACTAGGCAGAGTTTTCATTCTCCAAACATTATGTAATATACCGTATTATCACATTACATATGCTTATATGGAAACTGGTATAGGAGGTATTCCGATGTAAATCGTTTTAATGATCGCCTCTTCTAACAAAAACTAGCAAAATTTTTCAGAAAAATCATATTTCATTTTCTTCCAAACCAAATAAGAACAGTAGTTTTATATAACGTAAAGTAGATGAGAAAATGTGTACTGCAATAATTGTAAAATGGTCAAATGTCCTAACCGCCTTGACTTGTAAATATGTTATCTGTTTGTTCGCATGTTCAGGTTTTACATGTATTATTATCATTTATGTTTTTGTATACATGATTTGCATTGTAAATATTTAATATCGGTAACATTGCAAACGCATTTTTTAATCTAAATTGATATCCTTCTAATTCTTGTATCAATGTAACCACCTCAATACACCCAAGTTACCAAAGTTAATCGGTAGCATTACCAATTCTTTTTATTAATGACGTTATGGATCATTTGCGAACATTTATAGTTTCTTCAGAATGTAAACTTATCATACTTAAAGATAAAGATAAGGACAATTGAGGAAAGAAAATTAAGTATTATTTCATCTTTAATCGAATATTTGACCAATTTAAGAATGTAATACGTATTTTGTATTTGCGAAGTTGAAGAAACAATGAATTAGATGATATTGTTTAATACGGTGCTCCTTTATCGAAAAAAAAAACGATTTAAAACAAGAATGTACTTACACGATGATTTTTTTACGTGAGCGTTAGCCATTTCTCTTGCTTTTTCTGCAATGCTTTTCCAGTGATAATCAAATGGGTCTCGGTTAAGAAAAATCGCAAAGCAGTACCAAGACAGGAAGATTGCAATGACAAATACGAAACATGACTTGATCTGATGACACTTAATGCAGGAGGGAGAATTCATCTCAAATAAAAATCCGTAACCAATAAATGGGACATGAAGAAAAAACAAATCAAATATGTTGAAATCACGTAGTAGAGACCTTTACACGATCATCACTTTGTGAATAACGTTGTACTCGGCACCCGCGAAACATCACAGAACTGGAACACCGTCGATTTATTATCTTTTTGACATGCACACCAGCATTGGATCATTGATAGAAGACCAACGATGTTTATAATGTTGTTATAATGCTGTTCTCCAACACACGGTGATTCTTAGTTGTGTTTGTCTGTTTTTGTCATGATTCTGAGTTTTTTATTTGTGTACTCGGTGCGATTCACTCATAGATGTGTCGTCATGTGCTTTAGATAAGGAATTCGAAAAAATATATATACATATATGTTCAAGAGAGGGACCCTTATACACAGACATTCTGCTTGTATGGCGTCCTTCAATTTTCCTCATATGCTTTTTATTTGTATACTTCGCAATGAAAATGTGCAATAATTACATTTCATATTTATCATGATATATTTAAAAATAATTTATTTCTGCATAATGTTATGACATCAAAATTGTATAACGGGTTAGTGGAAATAAATCCCTTAAAAATTCATTAGGAAATTAAGCTAGCCTGAGAGAGAAAAACATTGAAATCAATAATAAATAACGTAAACATTAGGAATCACTCTAAAGTGTAATTTTGAGTGGTTATTTATTATCGTTAATTTAGCAGAAGTTGCCAAAGCTGCGGTCCACGTTTGAATTATGATATCAATACACACCACGTGAGTAAAAAATAAAAAATGAAATTAAACCCCTTAACCCTATGAAATCCCAAAGTAAAGGAAAAACATACTATATGAACACGTAATAATGATAATAATAATAATAATAAAAACTGTTATCTTTCATGGATTCATATTTTGTTAATTTTGTATTTTCATTAGTATGTCTTATTTATTTATTAAAAAGGAAACTTCATTAAGGGAAGAGAGCAAAAATATTATAGCGTGAAGCCTGCAGGGGGCATGGGGGGAACGCTAGAGGCATGGGGTAATCCAAATTAATCCCCCATGCCGGATGCAGCCAGCATGATTGGTCGTTACCAAGTAATTGCCCCATTCAGCGCGCAGGCGGCATGGGGTCAAAGCAAGGCGAGATTCAGTTTAATCCCCCATGCCGGATGCAGCCTGCATGGGCCTTAGGACAACCTCATTTAGCACGCAGGCGGCATGGGGTAAGATCGCGGTGCATTTTCAAATTAATCCCCTATGCCGGACGCAGCCAGCATGGACGCTAACTACTAGGTAATTACCCGTTCAGCATGCAGTCGGCATGGTGTCAAAGTAAAAATACATTCAATGCTAGTTCATGCCGGACGCAGCTCTCCCGCCATATTAACAGTACTAGTAGTGCAGGTTCATTTCACGCCCGTGACACGCCCTTCAGCTCCATGCACGCCCGTTCCCTGGCCACTGCACTGCCAGCTGACCACGGCTTGCGCCGCATGCTTCGAAATAACTAAAAATGAATAAATAATGTTATGTCGCCTTCATAAGCCTAAATCGAAAAGTGGATAGGTCTGGGGGTTCTTGTTCGCTCTATAAACTAAATAAATCGTGGATGGAATGAATACATTCAGACATGTCGAAACGCATATCAAAATACATTCTTAACCTAATGAAAATGAATGAATGCAACCTTGAGTAAATATGTCGCTCTAGAGGACATTTCTTCCCCGGTTACTTCCACAAAGAGACGCATGATAATTCTGGTCTTCTTTAAGTAGAAAGAGAGAAAGATGAAGTGACTCCGTTTTTTCCCATTTTTCTCGTAATGGCGTACGTTTAGAACTCAATTACTTCCGATTTCAAATCAGATGGTGCAAAAGTAACCACTGACTAAATGTCATGGTCACAAAGGTTCATAAAAACTAAAGACGTTTGAGAGAAACAAAATGATTTTCAGTTATGGAAAGGCCGAAGACTTCTCGGGATTTTTGCCCTGATTTTTTTTCGGCCAACGTTACCATGTAACAATACTTTTTGTAGTCGAAAGATGGTCTTTAGTGCAGCTCACGGCACCCTCTTATGCAATTCGTAAGACTTTAGTAAACATTTTCATTGTTTTGGGGGTTGTTTGAGACGCTGTTATTATGGTTGTGTCCTATCGAAAATCCTGGAACTTCTAAAAAAAAATCAATACATCAAAGCGGCAGTACTGCCAATAATGGGCACTCCAAGTCCTTTACAAAATCTTAAAAACGCAAAACACCAATGCTCGTTTGTAAGAGGACTTAGATACTGCGATTATGACCTCATCACTTTTTAATACAAGCAACATGTTCCAAAAGTTTCAGTGGGTCATATGAACGTTGTCGGGGGGGGGGGGCGTAAAGTACATTGCAGTGTATGCAGTGGCGTAACTACGGGGGGGCATGGGGGGCATGGGGGGCACGTGCCCCCCCCCCCAATCGGCTGGCAAAAAAAAAACGGGGAAAACGAGAAAAAGAGGGAAAAAGGAAGAGAAACGTAGTGGGGAAAGAAGAAATTGTTGTTTATCATAGTGTTACATAATATTAGGTTAAATAACATAAGAAGCATTTTTTCACAACTTTATGAAACATTATTTGCTTAATTGTGTCTTAATTGTTCCTGGTGCTCGCATAGACTTTTTAACGAGATATACTGTATAGACCTGCTATACTAAAGCCTCCCGTTTTCAAATCAATATACAACAAAATAATATATTTTCTTGCAATTAGAGTTATTATTGTTTTAAGTAGTGATATATTCTTCTTTTTCATGACTACTAAAAGTTATTGCCTTTTTTTAAGGTCTTAATATAAAATATTTCCTGTCCGTGCTAACGTTCGCATTTAGTGGATTGGTGAGTTTTCTGCTCTTCATGAACTCCTAAAATCAGTCCTTAAAATGTCAATTTTGCTGATCGGAATATCAAAAAATTTTAGCTCGCGCTTCGCGCTCGCATCATTTGGTTAGTGAAATACGTGGGGTCTTAGTGAATTCCTACAAACAAGCCTTGGAATGCCCCTCTTCATGTCTGAATTTCCTAGATTTTCAGCTCGCGCTTCGCGCTCGCAGTATTTCATTAGTGAGATGCGTATAATAATCATGATTACAATGACTTCAAAAAGTGCTCCATGTGTTTAGATGAAATTCTAACAAAATCAGCAAGCGCTTGGCACTCGCATTAGATGACTATGGTGAGATATGTATACTCTGACTTAATGGATTCGTAACTATAGTCCTTAAAATATCCATGTTTGTGGTCAATATATACAAAAATTTAAGCTCGCGCTTCGCGCTCGCATCATTTGGTTAGTCAAATACGTAGGGTCTTAGAGAATTCCTACAAACAACCCTTAGAATACCCCTCTTCAGGTCTATATTTCCTAAATTTTCAGCTCGCGCTTTTGCGCTTGCAGTATTTGATTAGTAAGATGCGTATGATAATCATGATTACATGACTACAAAAGGTGCTTCATGACTGTGTTTAGATGTAATTCTAACAAAATCAGCAAAGGATGTCAATAGCATTAGATGACTATGGTGAGATATTTATACTCTTAATGGATTCTAAAATATAATCCTTAAAATTTCCTTGTTTAGGGTCAGTATATACAAAAATTTTAGCTCGCGCTTCGCGCTCGCATTGTTTGTTTAGCGAGACAGTTAAGTATCATGATTACAAAACAATTCGCTTATAATGTCAATTTTTAGCCCTCAATATCAAAAATTTTCAGCTCGCGCTTCGCGCTCGCATTATTTAATCAGTGAGATACATATCCGTTTGATGGCACTGCATGTCCTTAAAATATCTCTATTAAGTCAGTATACCTGACAACTGCTTAAAATATCTCTATTAAGTCAGTATACCTGACAACTGAGCGCGCTCCCTAAGTGACCCGAAATTTTTGCTGGTGCCCCCCAATGCCGTGACCCACGGTACGCCACTGAGTGTATGCAATTACCCTTGAGTCCCCCTCCCCCCTCACCCTTCGCCAGCAGTTGCCAAGCAATTATCTCCGTCTATACTCGTGGACATAGCTATTTTGAGGCTTGAATCAGACTTTAAATCTTATGATGTTTTATTGCTCTTTTTTATGGAGGGAAGTCGTAGATTAACTCTCTTAAGGAGGGGGGGGGTATGCTTCTCAGTATTTGAAATGTTTAAACGCTCCCTATAGGGGTTCTAAAACCCATTTAAGGTTCTTTATAAAAGGTTCTCGAGTCCTAAAAAAACTGAATTTCTGAGCTTTTTCTTGAGGGTTGCAAATAAGAAACAAATGGGTTCCAATTTGAACTTAATTTCGGATACTTAGCATGTCTTACGACCCCTTTCATTCGCAAAGAAAAAGAAAGCAACGCTCTTAAATACACTTCCATTCATTTTTTTTTTACTTCTGAACAAATTGTTCTTAACTACTCATTGATCGGTGAGTAGCCCCAAACATGCTAAACGAATTAAGTATGTATTAAAAGTGGAAATCACAAATTTCTCTCTCCAGTATTAAATAGCTGTTACAGCTAATTTCGATTATATTCATTTCACTTTCATAATCCGGCCGGCCCGTGCCCCCCCCCCTTCCCACTTTGAGAAACAAAATATTTTGAATGAAAAAAATGAATAGAATATAGAATAGAAAATAGAATATTTTTTATTTCATATATAGGCCTATAAACAAGAAATAGTGAGTGTATTACGTCATCAGTCTCTGCATTAATACACCAACCAGGATGTGCATATCACTGTTTGAGAAATTAAGTGAATTTGTCAAAATTTCTTATTTCGCATCCGATTTCGATGAACATTTCAACGTTAGGCTTGTTGGATTTTGCTCTTTTTATTCAAATCAACGTTTTGTTGGGTTCGTCGTGTCTTCATGTTGCCGCTTTTATTGAATAGAATGCGAGCGACTTCTTATCCTTAATTGACCACTGGTTTATCTCAGACACAATAGACTGTCTTTTCACTGTTGAATAAATCACGCTCCGCGTCGTTTAAGCAAGGGTTATCACTTTTGTTTCGGTTATTCTCAGCCCCACCTCCTGTCAATAGATAGGTCTATATTATTGCTCTCAGAGTTTCCTGTAGGAAATATTAACATCGAGGGGAAGGGGTTGGACGAAGACAATTGCATTATTTATTAAGGCACTTTGAATTGATGTATAAATATACATAAAATATGTTTGTCTTATTGGGCCAAGTATACCCTCTTAAAAAATAATATTATTTGAATAGACCAGTTTTACAAATATTTTCTTCCTGCTAGCTTATTAAAGCCTATATGATTTTAGAAATCCTCTTTAAAAACATTTTTCTCAACTAAAATTACCAACACGGGAACAAAATAATTAAAATATATATTTGCCTAAATGCCTTTTTAAAGCACACCCCGATGAAATGCCGTATATATTGGGGTGGTGTTTCTTGATATGCACAAGGGGGTAGATCCCTGGGGTAGTCCTCACGAAGAGGACGGGAGTGGCATGTACAGTCACCAAATCTATTTTTCTTTGGATTAAAGCTTGCAAAATATATAAATATTTTGTTGAAAGAGAAATATTAAGTAGTCACTCATATCTGAATTCAAATGTTGTTTAGGTTCTGGGAACCTCTTATTGTTTTATTTGTAGGAATATAAACCGATGGCGTACCTACAAAGATCATATCGATTACTGTGATTGTTTTGCGTAAATTTACTTAAAGAAAATCGCTGCAAAGAAAATAAGTGATTTTACTTAAAACTGAAAAAGTTACAAACTGAATACTTGAGAAAATTAAGGAAGTCGTTATAACATAAATCAATTCAGTAAATACCAAGGCAGTTTTAATGTACCAATGATATAGCATTCGATCTCTTTAATTCGACATCGGGTGATATCATTTCCTAGCTTCAACGTGTTTAAGACCGTCCATTTTCTTTTATATGTAGTTGGTTTGCATTTTTAAAACCTCTACGAAATCACATAAATAAAATGTTGGTAGAGAGAGAGAGGGGAGGGGGTAAAGGGGGTATATATAAGGGGGAGAATGTACACGCGTGAATGAACCCTGAGTGCGTCGAAGTTCACATAACACAGAGTTATATGAGAAAGCCAAAAAAAATCGATAATGCTTTGATTATTATCTCAACACGCCGTTTAACGTTTGAATACATTGCTGGCATCAATGAGCACCGTGTATTCAAAAGAATGATTACTTAGGTCTCTGTTGAATAGAATGAGAGAGACTTCTGACCCTGGGCGCGTTAATCTCGAAAACAATGGACTGTCTTTTCACTGTTAATACATGCACGTTTCACTTCGGTCAATCAAAGGTTAATTTTATTTCAACTCTTCAACCTTAATGGCAGCACTTTTGTTTGTCAGGCCTAATTGCTTCAGATTATTTTCTATTATAAGAAAGAGACACTGAAGGCAAGAGGGGAAGGGGCGATGGGAAGATAGGAAGAAACAAAACTGAACGGAGAACGGAGTTGATCGAAGAACTGAAGTGGGGAGGGGGGGGGGGCGATTGGCAGAAAAGAAGGAACAAACTGAACGGAGAATAAGGATGATCAAATGTTTGTAAAGGCCACAGCCCGTGCACTTAAATGCTGTTTTATGTGACCAGATTTTTCAAGTAAAACGTAGTAAGACACTATTATCTAAACCATACAGTTTTTTAAATCCATTAATATGCAACCCTCAAAATGAAATGAAATCCAGAATATAATCGTTATAACGTCGTAGCAATCGTACAATCGATGACGATTTTACCTTTAATCCGAAATAATTCCATGCAATTATTTAAAATTTTATTATGAGGAATTGAACCTATAATGTTAAACCTCAATTAGCAAACTTTCAGGAAATGAGCAAAATGCAATTTTTTCCATCAGTTCGTATACCAGTCGATCGCAACGTGAGCGAAGGCCTTTCAAGAACCAGCATTACACCGTTGTATTCAAATTATGAATCCTTTATGAAAAAACCCAAATAATTATTGCACCGATATGGTGCTTTGAGGATGCAATGCCTTATAATATTTTATAATGTTTTTGAATTTGCATAAAAAAATCAGTTTTTGCAATCGAAATTGTCGATATTGCGATGTATTAATTGTCTACATATGTTTGCTTTTTGCGACAGTTAACATAAAACATTAAGCCGTAAATCGTACGAATGAACAAGTCAAGACAATCTTACAATATTGGAGAAAACAAAGAAAATGATAAAAGAAATTGTCATGCCAATACCAGCAGCGGATCCAGCCTTCTCCATTGGGGGGGGGGGGGGTTCTAGCCATATCGGATTGGCCGATCTAAACTGACTTATTTGTTTGTTTATTTGAAGGGTTAGTCCTGTTAACCACTTCTTAGCTTTATAATATAAATCAACATTAGTATAATTATATTTCAAATATTGCGAGCGCGAGCTATTTTTCAAATTTTTATCTATTTTGTCCAAAAATTTGTTTGTGATCCTGAACAAAATTTTCAGATCAGAGCGTTACATATTTCAACAATCAAATAATGTGAGCGCAAAGGGCGAGCTGATTTTTTTTTACTTGTTTCTCCCTGAAGAATGGAAATTCTAAGCACTTATTGTAATCGTAAACAGGATAGGTAATTGATGCGAGCGCAAAGCAAGCGGGTAAAACATCGAGATTTAGACCTAAAAACTTGATAATCTATTATGTTTTGCAAATCATGAAGAGGATGAGTGCTTGGTAGCCTTCCTACAGTAATAATGCGTGTCCAAAACGCAAACTTGAACGAAATTTTTGGTGTTCGGATCTAAAACTTGACAATATTTTTAAACATGCTGCGTATCTCAATAGACATGAGGGCGCGTGTTTCAGATTACACCTAGAATCTGGGCATTCTTTATACATTTTTATCATGACATCGATGAGGCGAACGAGAACCATAATCTTAAGATATTGGATATTCCGACCTGAAAAATGGTGAATTTAAGCCCTATATTTCAAGCACTTTGTAGGAAAATTGTGAGATGGACATGATATCATTTTTTACATAAAAATTCAATGTCGGAAATAAATGAACGGAAATCGAATCTATGCAGAAAGAAATGAACCAATAATAATAATAATCCGCATTTATCTGGAACTTATCACGTCGTAACGACGTCTCTTAGCGCTTTAAACATAATGATATCATTACCCCGGTCATCGGATCCTGCCATGCTCGCATACGATGTATGCACCTTCTCCACTCCGTGGAGAGAATTAAAAGAATTCCAAACTTGAATCCATTAATAACGATACTATCGATAGAAAGAGCAGCTCAGACGTAGCCTAAGTCACAAAATAGTATAATTGTCAAATCTTAAATTAAGATAAGACTGTAATTATTCTGATATGAATTGAAAAACACACCTAAGAAAACTAATAGAGGTAAAATATGCATCTTATATACTTATAACATGAAGCATTCAATTCCCGAGAAAAGGAAGTTATGAATAATTAATTTAATTACAAAAAATCGCATGTGGACGCTCAAGATGATGATTTATTACGTCACTGTCTCTGATTTAGTTGAGAAGCATGCAGGTGGAATGGCAGATCTTAATTTCAAGGCTGCATGAGGATAAATTTATCCTAATTTCAAGTTTACATGAGGATAAATTTACCTAAATTTCAAGGCTACATGAGGATAAATTTATCTTATTTACAAGGATACACGAGGATAAATTTATCCTCATGTAGCGTTGAAATTAGGATAAATTTATGCTCATGCAGAATTGAAATTAAGATAAATTTATCCTCGTGTATCCTTGTAATTAAGATAAATTTATCCTCGTGTATCCTTGTAATTACGATAAATTTACCCTCATGTAACCTTGAAATTAGTATAAATGTATACTCATGTAGCCTTGAAATTAAGATAAATTTATCCTCGTGTATCCTTGTAATTAAAATAAATTTATCCTCGTGTATCCTTGTAATTACAAAAAATTTATCCTCATATAGCCTTGTAATTAAGATAAATTTATCCTCGTGTATCCTTGTAATTAAGATAAATTTATCCTCATATAGCCTCGAAATTAAGTTAAATTTATCCTCGTGTAGCTTTGAAATGAAGATGAATTTATCCTCATGTAGCGTTGAAATTAGGATAAATTTATCCTCATGCAGCCTTGAAATTAAGATAAATTCATCCTCGTGTATCCTTGTAATTAAAATAAATTTATCCTCCTGTATCCTTGTAATTACGATAAATTTATCCTCATATAGCTTTGTTATTAAGATAAATTTACCCTCATGTATCCTTGTAATTAAAATAAATTTATCCTCATGTAGCCTTGAAATTAAAATAAATTTATCTTTATGTTACCTTGAAACTAGGATAAATTTATCCTCATGCAGCCTTGAAAGTAAGATAAATTTATCCTCGTGTAGCCTTGAAATTAAGATAAATTTATCCTCATGTGAACTTGAAATTAGGATAAATTTATCCTCATGCAGCCTTGAAATTAAGATAAATTTATCCTCGTGTATCCTTGTAATTAAAATAATTTTATCCTCGTGTAGCTTTGAAATGAAGATGAATTTATCCCCATGTAGCTTTGCAATGAAGATGAATTTATCCTCATGTAGCGTTGAAATTAGGATAAATTTATCCTCGTGTAGCTTTTAAATGAATATAAATTTATCCTCGTGTATCCTTGTAATTAAGATAAATTTATCCTCATGTATTGCAGCCTTGAAATTAAGATAAATTTATCCCCATGTAAACTTGAAATTACGATAAATATATCTTAATTTCAAGGCTGCATGAGGATAAATTTGTCATAATTTCAAGTTTACATGAGGATGAATTTATCTTAATTTCAAAGCTACATGAGGATAAATTTATCTTAATTACAAGGATACACGAGGATAAATTTATCCTAATTTGAAGGCTACACGAGGATAAATTTATCTTCATTTAAAGCAACACGAGAATAAATTTATCCTCGTGTATCCTTGTAATTAAGATGAATTTATCCTCATGTAGCCTTGAAATTAAGATAAATTTATCCTCATGTAAACTTGAAATTAGGATAAATTTATCCTCGTGTAGCTTTTAAATGAACATAAATTTATCCTCGTGTACCCTTGCAATTAAGATAAATTCATTCTCATCTATTGCAGCCTTGAAATTAAGATAAAATTTTCCCCATGTAAACTTGAAATTAGGATAAATATATCTTAATTTCAAGGCTGCATGAGGATAAATATATCCTAATTTCAAGTTTACATGAGGATAAATTTATCTTAATTTCAAGGCTACATGAGGATAAATTTATCTTAATTACAAGGATACACGAGGATAAATTCATCCTAATTTGAAGGCTACAAGAGGACAAATTTATCTTCATTTAAAAGCAACACGAGAATAAATTTATCCTCGTGTATCCTTGTAATTAAGATAAATTTTTCCTCATGCAAACTTGAAATTAGGATAAATTTATCCTCATGCAGCCTTGAAATTAAGATAAATTTATCCTCGTGTATCCTTGTAATTAAAATAAATTTATTTTCATGTAACCTTGAAATTAGGATAAATTTATCCTCATGCGGCCTTGAAATTAAGATGAATTTATCCTCATGTAGCGTTGAAATTAGGATAAATTTATCCTCGTGTAGCTTTTAAATGAAGATAAATTTATCCTCGTGTACCCTTGTAATTAAGATAAATCTATCCTCATGTACCCTTGAAATTAAAATAAATTTATCTTTATGTAACCTTCAAATTAGGATAAATTTATCCTCATGCAGCCTTGAAATAAGATAAATTTATCCTCGTGTATCCTTGTAATTAAGATAAATTTATCCTCGTGTATCCTTGTAATTAAAATAAATTTATCATCATGTAACCTTGAAATTAGAATAAATTTATCCTCATGCAGCCTTGAAATTAAGATAAATTTATCCTCGTGTAGCTTTGAAATTAAGATAAATTTATCCTCATGTAGCCTTGAAATTAAGATAAATTTATCCTCATGCAAACTTGAAATTAAGATAAATTTATCCTCGTGTATCCTTGTAATTAAGATAAATTTATCCTCATGTAGCATTGAAATTAAGATAAATATATCCTCATGCAGCCTTGAAATTAAGATAAATTTATCCTCGTGTATCCTTGTAATTAAAATAAATTTATCTTCATGTAACCTTGAAATTAGGATAAATTTATACTCATGCAGCCTTGAAATTAAGATAAATCTATCCTCGTGTAGCTTTGAAATGAAGATGAATTTATCCTCATGTAGCTTTGTAATGAAGATGAATTTATCCTCATGTAGCGTTGAAATTAGGATAAATTTATCCTCGTGTAGCTTTTAAATGAAGATAAATTTATCCTCGTGTACCCTTGCAATTAAGATAAATTCATTCTCATGTATTGCAGCCTTGAAATTAAGATAAAATTTTCCCCATGTAAACTTGAAATTAGGATAAATATATCTTAATTTCAAGGCTGCATGAGGATAAATATATCCTAATTTCAAGTTTACATGAGGATAAATTTATCTTAATTTCAAGGCTACATGAGGATAAATTTATCTTAATTACAAGGATACACGAGGATAAATTTATCCTAATTTGAAAGCTACAAGAGGACAAATTTATCTTCATTTAAAAGCAACACGAGAAAAAATTATCCTCGTGTATCCTTGTAATTAAGATAAATTTATCCTCATGTAGCCTTGAAATTAAGATAAATTTTTCCTCATGCAAACTTGAAATTAGGATAAATTTATCCTCATGCAGCCTTGAAATTAAGATAAATTTATCCTCGTGTATCCTTGTAACTAAAATAAATTTATCTTCATGTAACCTTGAAATTAGGATAAATTTATCCTCATGCGGCCTTGAAATTAAGATGAATTTATCCTCATGTAGCGTTGAAATTAGGATAAATTTATCCTCGTGTAGCTTTTAAATGAAGATAAATTTATCCTCGTGTATCCTTGTAATTAAGATAAATCTATCCTCATGTACCCTTGAAATTAAAATAAATTTATCTTTATGTAACCTTGAAATTAGAATAAATTTATCCTCATGCAGCCTTGAAATTAAGATAAATTTATCCTCGTGTAGCTTTGAAATTAAGATAAATTTATCCTCGTGTATACTTGTAATCAAAATAAATTTATCCTCGTGTATCCTTGTAATTACGATAAATTTATCCTCATATAGCCTTGTAATTAAGATAAATTCATCCTCGTGTATCCTTGTAATTACGATAAATTTATCCTCATGTAGCCTTGAAATTAAGATAAATTTATCCTCATGTAAACTTGAAATTAGGATAAATTTATCTTAATTTCAAGGCTGCATTGGGATAAATTTATCCTCTTGTATCCTTGTAATTATGATAAATTTGTCCTCATGTAGCCTTGAAATTAAAATAATTTTATCCTCATGCAAACTTAAAATTAGGATAAATTTATTCTAATGTAGCCTTGAAATTAAGATAAATTTATCCTCGTGTAGCTTTGAAATGAAGATGAATTTATCCTCATGTAGCGTTGAAATTAGGATAAATTTATCCTCGTGTAGCTTTTAAATGAAGATAAATCTATCCTAATTTCAAGGCTGCATGAGGATAAATTTATCCTAATTTGAAATTTACATGAGGATAAATTTATCTTAATTTTAAGGGTACATGAGGATAACTTTATCTTAATTACAAGGATACACGAGGATAAATTTATCCTAATTTGAAGGCTACACGAAGATGAATTTATCTTCATTTAAAAGCTACACGAGGATAAATTTATCCTCGTGTATCCTTGTTATTAAGATAAATTTATCCTCATGTAGCGTTGAAATTAGGATAAATTTATCCTCATATAGCCTTGAAAATAAGATAAATTTATCCTCGTGTAGCTTTGAAATGAATATGAATTTATCCTCATGTAGCATTGAAATTATGATAAATTTATCCTCATGCAGCCTTGAAATTAAGATAAATTTATCCTCGTGTATCCTTGTAATTAAAATAAATTAATCCTCATATAGCCTTGTAATTAAGATAAATTTATCCTCATGTATCCTTGTAATTAAGATAAATTTATCCTCATGTAGCCTTGAAATTAAAATAAATTTATCTTCATGTAACCTTGAAATTAGGATAAATTTATCCTCATGCAGCCTTGAAATTAAAATAAATTTATCCTCGTGTATCCTTGTAATTAGGATAAATTTATCCTCATGTAACCTTGAAATTAGGATAAATTTATCCTCATGTATCCTTGAAATTAAGATAAATTTATCCTCATGTAACCTTGAAATTAGGATAAATTTATCCTCATGCAGCCTTGAAATTAAAATAAATTTATCCTCGTGTATCCTTGAAATTAGGATAAATTTATCCTCATGTAACCTTGAAATTAGGATAAATTTATCCTCGTGTATCCTTGTAATTAAGATAATTTATCCTCATGTAGCATTGAAATTAAGATAAATATATCCTCATGCAGCCTTGAAATTAAGATAAATTTATCCTCGTGTATCCTTGTAATTAAAATAAATTTATCTTCATGTAACCTTGAAATTAGGATAAATTTATCCTCATGCAGCCTTGAAATTAAGATAAATCTATCCTCGTGTAGCTTTGAAATGAAGATGAATTTATCCTCATGTAGCTTTGTAATGAAGATGAATTTATCCTCATGTAGCGTTGAAATTAGGATAAATTTATCCTCGTGTAGCTTTTAAATGAAGATAAATTTATCCTCGTGTACCCTTGCAATTAAGATAAATTCATTCTCATGTATTGCAGCCTTGAAATTAAGATAAAATTTTCCCCATGTAAACTTGAAATTAGGATAAATATATCTTAATTTCAAGGCTGCATGAGGATAAATATATCCTAATTTCAAGTTTACATGAGGATAAATTTATCTTAATTTCAAGGCTACATGAGGATAAATTTATCTTAATTACAAGGATACACGAGGATAAATTTATCCTAATTTGAAGGCTACAAGAGGACAAATTTATCTTCATTTAAAAGCAACACGAGAATAAATTTATCCTCGTGTATCCTTGTAATTAAGATAAATTATCCTCATGTAGCCTTGAAATTAAGATAAATTTTTCCTCATGCAAACTTGAAATTAGGATAAATTTATCCTCATGCAGCCTTGAAATTAAGATAAATTTATCCTCGTGTATCCTTGTAATTAAAATAAATTTATCTTCATGTAACCTGAAATTAGGATAAATTTATCCTCATGCGGCCTTGAAATTAAGATGAATTTATCCTCATGTAGCGTTGAAATTAGGATAAATTTATCCTCGTGTAGCTTTTAAATGAAGATAAATTTATCTTTATGTAACCTTGAAATTAGAATAAATTTATCCTCATGCAGCCTTGAAATTAAGATAAATTTATCCTCGTGTAGCTTTGAAATTAAGATTAAATTTATCCTCGTAATCTTGTAATCAAAATAAATTTATCCTCGTGTATCCTTGTAATTACGATAAATTTATCCTCATATAGCCTTGTAATTAAGATAAATTCATCCTCGTGTATCCTTGTAATTACGATAAATTTATCCTCATGTAGCCTTGAAATTAAGATAAATTTATCCTCATGTAAACTTGAAATTAGGATAAATTTATCTTAATTTCAAGGCTGCATGGGGATAAATTTATCCTAATTTCAAGTTTACATGAGGATAAATTTATCTTAATTTCAAGGCTACATGAGAATAAATTTATCTTAATTACAAGGATACACGAGGATAATTTTATCCTAATTTGAAGGCTACAAGAGGACAAATTTATCTTCATTTAAAAGCAACACGAGAATAAATTTATCCTCGTGTATCCTTGTAATAAGACAAATTTATCCTCATGTAGCCTTGAAATTAAGATAAATTTATCCTCATGCAAACTTGAAATTAAGATAAATTTATCCTCGTGTATCCTTGTAATTAAGATAAATTTATCCTCATGTAGCCGTGAAATTAAGATAAATATATCCTCATGCAGCCTTGAAATTAAGATAAATTTATCTTCGTGTATCCTTGTAATTAAAATAAATTTATCTTCATGTAACCTTGAAATTAGGATAAATTTATCCTCATGCAGCCTTGAAATTAAGATAAATCTATCCTCGTGTAGCTTTGAAATGAAGATGAATTTATCCTCATGTAGCTTTGTAATGAAGATGAATTTATCCTCATGTAGCGTTGAAATTAGGATAAATTTATCCTCGTGTATCCTTGTAATTAAAATAAATTTATCCTCGTGTATCCTTGTAATTACAAAAAATTTATCCTCATATAGCCTTGTAATTAAGATAAATTTATCCTCGTGTATCCTTGTAATTAAGATAATATTTATCCTCATATAGCCTCGAAATTAAGTTAAATTTATCCTCGTGTAGCTTTGAATGAAGATGAATTTATCCTCATGTAGCGTTGAAATTAGGATAAATTTATCCTCATGCAGCCTTGAAATTAAGATAAATTCATCCTCGTGTATCCTTGTAATTAAAATAAATTTATCCTCCTGTATCCTTGTAATTACGATAAATTTATCCTCATATAGCTTTGTTATTAAGATAAATTTACCCTCATGTATCCTTGTAATTAAAATAAATTTATCCTCATGTAGCCTTGAAATTAAAATAAATTTATCTTTATGTTACCTTGAAACTAGGATAAATTTATCCTCATGCAGCCTTGAAAGTAAGATAAATTTATCCTCGTGTAGCCTTGAAATTAAGATAAATTTATCCTCATGTGAACTTGAAATTAGGATAAATTTATCCTCATGCAGCCTTGAAATTAAGATAAATTTATCCTCGTGTATCCTTGTAATTAAAATAATTTTATCCTCGTGTAGCTTTGAAATGAAGATGAATTTATCCCCATGTAGCTTTGCAATGAAGATGAATTTATCCTCATGTAGCGTTGAAATTAGGATAAATTTATCCTCGTGTAGCTTTTAAATGAATATAAATTTATCCTCGTGTATCCTTGTAATTAAGATAAATTTATCCTCATGTATTGCAGCCTTGAAATTAAGATAAATTTATCCCCATGTAAACTTGAAATTCCGATAAATATATCTTAATTTCAAGGCTGCATGAGGATAAATTTGTCATAATTTCAAGTTTACATGAAAATGAATTTATCTTAATTTCAAAGCTACATGAGGATAAATTTATCTTAATTACAAGGATACACGAGGATAAATTTATCCTAATTTGAAGGCTACACGAGGATAAATTTATCTTCATTTAAAAGCAACACGAGAATAAATTGATCCTCGTGAATCCTTGTAATTAAGATGAATTTATCCTCATGTAGCCTTGAAATTAAGATAAATTTATCCTCATGTAAACTTGAAATTAGGATAAATTTATCCTCATGCAGCCTTGAAATTAAGATAAATTTATCCTCGTGTATCCTTGTAATTAAAATAAATTTATCTTCATGTAACCTTGAAATTAGGATAAATTTATCCTCATGCGGCCTTGAAATTAAGATGAATTTATCCTCATGTAGCGTTGAAATTAGGATAAATTTATCCTCGTGTAGCTTTTAAATGAAGATAAATTTATCCTCGTGTATCCTTGCAATTAAGATAAATCTATCCTCATGTACCCTTGAAATTAAAATAAATTTATCTTTATGTAACCTTGAAATTAGAATAAATTTATCCTCATGCAGCCTTGAAATTAAGATAAATTTATCCTCGTGTAGCTTTGAAATTAAGATAAATTTATCCTCGTGTATACTTGTAATCAAAATAAATTTATCCTCGTGTATCCTTGTAATTACGATAAATTTATCCTCATATAGCCTTGTAATTAAGATAAATTCATCCTCGTGTATCCTTGTAATTACGATAAATTTATCCTCATGTAGCCTTGAAATTAAGATAAATTTATCCTCATGTAAACTTGAAATTAGGATAAATTTATCTTAATTTCAAGGCTGCATGGGGATAAATTTATCCTCTTGTATCCTTGTAATTATGATAAATTTGTCCTCATGTAGCTTGAAATTAAAATAATTTTATCCTCATGCAAACTTAAAATTAGGATAAATTTATTCTAATGTAGCCTTGAAATTAAGATAAATTTATCCTCGTGTAGCTTTCAAATGAAGATGAATTTATACTCATGTAGCGTTGAAATTAGGATAAATTTATCCTCGTGTAGCTTTTAAATGAAGATAAATCTATCCTAATTTCAAGGCTGCATGAGGATAAATTTATCCTAATTTGAAATTTACATGAGGATAAATTTATCTTAATTTTAAGGGTACATGAGGATAACTTTATCTTAATTACAAGGATACACGAGGATAAATTTATCCTAATTTGAAGGCTACACGAAGATGAATCTATCTTCATTTAAAAGCTACACGAGGATAAATTTATCCTCGTGTATCCTTGTTATTAAGATAAATTTATCCTCATGTAGCGTTGAAATTACGATAAATTTATCCTCATATAGCCTTGAAAATAAGATAAATTTATCCTCGTGTAGCTTTGAAATGAAGATGAATTTATCCTCATGTAGCATTGAAATTATGATAAATTTATCCTCATGCAGCCTTGAAATTAAGATAAATTTATCCTCGTGTAATCCTTGTAATTAAAATAAATTAATCCTCATATAGCCTTGTAATTAAGATAAATTTATCCTCATGTATCCTTGTAATTAATATAAATTTATCCTCATGTAGCCTTGAAATTAAAATAATTTTATCTTCATGTAACCTTGAAATTAGGATAAATTTATCCTCATGCAGCCTTGAAAATTAACGTAAATTTATCCTCGTGTATCCTTGTAATTAAAATAAATTTATCTTCATGTAACCTTGAAATTAGGATAAATTTATCTCATATAACCTTGAAATTAAGATAAATTTATCCTCATGTAACTTGAAATTAGGATAAATTTATCTTAATTTCAAGGCTGCATGGGGATAAATTTATCCTATTTCAAGTTTACATGAGGATAAATTTATCTTAATTTCAAGGCTACATGAGAATAAATTTATCTTAATTACAAGGATACACGAGGATAAATTTATCCTAATTTGAAGGCTACAAGAGGACAAATTTATCTTCATTTAAAAGCAACACGAGAATAAATTTTCCTCGTGTATCCTTGTAATTAAGATAAATTTATCCTCATGTAGCCTTGAAATTAAGATAAATTTATCCTCATGCAAACTTGAAATTAAGATAAATTTATCCTCGTGTATCCTTGTAATTAAGATAAATTTATCCTCATGTAGCCTTGAAATTAAGATAAATATATCCTCATGCAGCCTTGAAATTAAGATAAATTTATCCTCGTGTATCTTGTATTAAAATAAATTTATCTTCATGTAACTTGAAATTAGGATATAAATTTATCCTCATGCAGCCTTGAAATTAAGATAAATCTATCCTCGTGTAGCTTTGAAATGAAGATGAATTTATCCTCATGTAGCTTTGTAATGAAGATGAATTTATCCTCATGTAGCGTTGAAATTAGGATAAATTTATCCTCGTTATCCTTGTAATTAAATAAATTTATCCTCGTGTATCCTTGTAATTACAAAAAATTTATCCTCATATAGCCTTGTAATTAAGATAAATTTATCCTCGTGTATCCTTGTAATTAAGATAAATTTATCCTCATATAGCCTCGAAATTAAGTTAAATTTATCCTCGTATAGCTTTGAAATGAAGATGAATTTATCCTCATGTAGCGTTGAAATTAGGATAAATTTATCCTCATGCAGCTTGAAATTAAGATAAATTCATCCTCGTGTATCCTTGTAATTAAAATAAATTTATCCTCCTGTATCCTTGTAATTACGATAAATTTATCCTCATATAGCTTTGTTTTTAAGATAAATTTACCTCATGTATCCTTGTAATTAAAATAAATTATCCTCATGTAGCCTTGAAATTAAAATAAATTTATCTTTATGTTACCTTGAAACGAGGATAAATTTATCCTCATGCAGCCTTGAAAGTAAGATAAATTTATCCTGTGTAGCCTTGAAATTAAGATAAAATTTATCCTCATGTGAACTTGAAATTAGGATAAATTTATCCTCATGCAGCTTGAAATTAAGATAAATTTGTCCTCGTGTATCCTTGTAATTAAAATAATTTTATCCTCGTGTAGCTTTGAAATGAAGATGAATTTATCCCCATGTAGCTTTGCAATGAAGATGAATTTATCCTCATGTAGCGTTGAAATTAGGATAAATTTATCCTCGTGTAGCTTTTAATGAATATAAATTTTTCCTCGTGTATCCTTGTAATTAAGATAAATTTATCCTCATGTATTGCAGCCTTGAAATTAAGATAAATTTATCCCATGTAAACTTGAAATTCCGATAAATATATCTTAATTTCAAGGCTGCATGAGGATAAATTTGTCATATTTCAAGTTTAACATGAGGATGAATTTATCTTAATTTCAAAGCTACATGACGATAAATTTATCTTAATTACAAGGATACACGAGGATAATTTATCCTAATTTGAAGGCTACACGAGGATAAATTTATCTTCATTTAAAAGCAACACGAGAATAATTTATCCTCGTGAATCTTGTAATTAAGATGAATTTATCCTCATGTAGCCTTGAAATTAAGAAATTTTTATCCTCAGGTAACTTGAAATTAGGATAAATTTATCCTCATGCAGCCTTGAAATTAAGATAAATTTATCCTCGTGTATCCTTGTAATTAAAATAATTTATCTTCATGTAACCTTAAATTAGGATAAATTTATTATGCGGCCTTGAAATTAAGATGAATTTATCCTCATGTAGCGTTGAAATTAGGATAATTTATCCTCGTGTAGCTTTTAAATGAAGATAAATTTATCCTCGTGTATCCTTGTAATTAAGATAAATCTATCCTCATGTACCCTTGAAATTAAAATAAATTTATCTTTATGTAACCTTGAAATTAGAATAAATTTATCCTCATGCAGCCTTGAAATTAAGATAAATTTATCCTCGTGTAGCTTTGAAATTAAGATAATTTTATCCTCGTGTATACTTGTAATCAAAATAAATTTATCCTCGTGTATCTTGTAATTACGATAAATTTATCCTCATATAGCCTTGTAATTAAGATAAATTCATCCTCGTGTATCCTTGTAATTACGTAAATTTTATCCTCATGTAGCCTTGAAATTAAGAAAAATTTATCCTCATGTAAACTTGAAATTAGGATAAATTTATCTTAATTTCAAGGCTGCATGGGGATAAATTTATCCTCTTGTATCCTTGTAATTATGATAAATTTGTCCTCATGTAGCCTTGAAATTAAAATAATTTATCCTCATGCAAACTTAAAATTAGGATAAATTTATTCTAAGTAGCCTTGAAATTAGATAAATTTATCCTCGTGTAGCTTTGAAATGAAGATGAATTATCCTCATGTAGCGTTGAAATTAGGATAAATTTATCCTCGTGTAGCTTTTAAATGAAGATAAATCTATCCTAATTTCAAGGCTGCATGAGGATAAATTTATCCTAATTTGAAATTTACATGAGGATAAATTTATCTTAATTTTAAGGGTACATAAGGATAACTTTATCTTAATTACAAGGATACACGAGGATAAATTTATCCTAATTTGAAGGCTACACGAAGATGAATTTATCTTCATTTAAAAGCTACACGAGGATAAATTTATCCTCGTGTATCCTTGTTATTAAGATAAATTTATCCTCATGTAGCGTTGAAATTAGGATAAATTTATCCTCGTGTATCCTTGTAATTAAAATAAATTTATCTCATGTAACTTGAAATTAGGATAATTTATCCTCATGCGGCCTTGAAATTAAGATGAATTTATCCTCATGTAGCGTTGAAATTAGGTAAATTTTTCCTCGTGTAGCTTTTAAATGAAGATAAATTTATCCTCGTGTACCCTTGTAATTAAGATAAATCTATCCTCATGTACCCTTGAAATTAAAATAAATTTATCTTTATGTAACCTTCAAATTAGGATAAATTTATCCTCATGCAGCCTTGAAATTAAGATAAATTTATCCTCGTGTATCCTTGTAATTAAGATAAATTTATCCTCGTGTATCCTTGTAATTAAAATAAATTTATCTTCATGTAACCTTGAAATTAGAATAAATTTATCCTCATGCAGCCTACAAATTAAGATAAATTTATCCTCGTGTAGCTTTGAAATTAAGATAAATTTATCCTCGTGTATACTTGTAATCAAAATAAATTTATCCTCCTGTATCCTTGTAATTACGATAAATTTATCCTCATATAGCCTTGTAATAAGATAAATTCATCCTCGTGTATCCTTGTAATTAAGATAAATTTATCCTCATGTAGCCTTGAAATTAAGATAAATTTATCTCATGTAAACTTGAAATTAGGATAAATTTATCTTAATTTCAAGGCTGCATGGGGATAAATTTTCCTCTTGTATCCTTGTAATTATGATAAATGTGTCCTCATGTAGCCTTGAAATTAAAATAATTTCATCCTCATGCAAACTTAAAATTAGGATAAATTTATTCTAATGTAGCCTTGAAATTAAGATAAATTTATCCTCGTGTAGCTTTGAAATGAAGATGATTTATCCTCATGTAGCGTTGAAATTAGGATAAATTTATCCTCGTGTAGCTTTTAAATGAAGATAAATCTATCCTAAATTTCAAGGCTGCATGAGGATAAATTTATCCTAATTTGAAATTTACATGAGGATAAATTTATCTTAATTTTAAGGGTACATGAGGATAACTTTATCTTAATTACAAGGATACACGAGGACAAATTCATCTTCATTTAAAAGCAAACGAGAATAAATTTATCCTCGTGTATCCTTGTATTTAAGATAAATTTATCTTCATGTAGCCTTGAAATTAAGATAAATATATCCTCATGCAGCCTTGAAATTAAGATAAATTTATCCTCGTGTATCCTTGTAATAAATTAAATTTATCTTCATGTAACCTTGAATTTAGGATAAATTTATCCTCATGCAGCCTTGAAATTAAGATAAATCTATCCTCGTGTAGCTTTGAAATGAAGATGAATTTATCCTCATGTAGCTTTGTAATGAAGATGAATTTATCCTCATGTAGCGTTGAAATTAGGCTAAATTTATCCTCGTGTAGCTTTTAAATGAAGATAAATTTATCCTCGTGTACCCTTGCAATTAAGATAAATTCATTCTCATGTATTGCAGCCTTGAAATTAAGATAAAATTTTCCCCATGTAAACTTGAAATTAGGATAAATATATCTTATTTCAAGGCTGCATGAGGATTTATATATCCTAATTTCAAGTTTACATGAGGGATAATTTATCTTAATTTCAAGGCTACATGAGGATAAATTTATCTTATTACAAGGATCACGAGGATAAATTTATCCTAATTTGAAGGCTACAAGAGGACAAATTTATCTTCATTTAAAAGCAACACGAGAATAAATTTATCCTCGTTGTATCCCTGTAATTAAGATAAATTTTTCTCATGCAAACTTGAAATTAGGATAAATTTATCCTCATGCAGCCTTGAAATTAAGATAAATTTATCCTCGTGTATCCTTGTATTTAAAATAAATTTATCTTCATGTAACCTTGAAATTAGGATAAATTTATCCTCATGCGGCCTTGAAATTAAGATGAATTTATCCTCATGTAGCGTTGAAATTAGGATAAATTTATCCTCGTGTAGCTTTTAAATGAAGATAAATTTATCCTCGTGTACCCTTGTAATTAAGATAAATCTATCCTCATGTACCCTTGAAATTAAAACAAATTTATCTTTATGTAACCTTCAAATTAGGATAAATTTATCCTCATGCAGCCTTGAAATTAAGATAAATTTATCCTCGTGTAGCTTTGAAATTAAGATAAATTTATCCTCATGTAGCTTGAAATTAAGATAAATTTATCCTCATGCAAACTTGAAATAAGATAAATTTATCCTCGTGTATCCTTGTAATTAAGATAAATTTATCCTCATGTAGCCTTGAATTAAGATAAATTTATCCTCATGCAGCCTTGAAATTAAGATAAATTTATCCTCGTGTATCCTTGTAATTAAAATAATTTTATCTTCATGTAACCTTGAAATTAGGATAAATTTATCCTCATGCAGCCTTGAAATTAAGATAAATCTATCCTCGTGTAGCTTTGAAATGAAGATGAATTTATCCTCATGTAGCTTTGTAATGAAGATGAATTTATCCTCATGTAGCGTTGAAATTAGGATAAATTTATCCTCGTGTAGCTTTTAAATGAAGATAAATTTATCCTCGTGTACCCTTGCAATTAAGATAAATTATTCTCATGTATTGCAGCCTTGAAATTAAGATAAAAATTTTCCCC
Organism: Lytechinus variegatus; assembly: GCF_018143015.1. Lineage (NCBI taxonomy): Eukaryota > Metazoa > Echinodermata > Echinoidea > Temnopleuroida > Toxopneustidae > Lytechinus > Lytechinus variegatus. Next base: position 650,960 of record NC_054743.1, read on the forward strand.
ATGTAAACTTGAAATTAGGATAAATATATCTTAATTTCAAGGCTGCATGAGGATAAATATATCCTAATTTCAAGTTTACATGAGGTGAATTTATCTTAATTTCAAGGCTACATGAGGATAAATTTATCTTAATTACAAGGATACACGAGGATAAATTTATCCTAATTTGAAGGCTACAAGAGGGACAAATTTATCTTCATTAAAAGCAACACGAGAAAAATTTATCCTCGTGTATCCTTGTAATTAAGATAAATTTATCCTCATGTAGCCTTGAAATTAATAATAAATTTTTCCTCATGCAAACTTGAAATTAGGATAAATTTATCCTCATGCAGCCTTGAAATTAAGATAAATTTATCCTCGTGTATCCTTGTAATTAAAATAAATTTATCTTCATGTAACCTTGAAATTAGGATAAATTTATCCTCATGCGGCCTTGAAATTAAGATGAATTTATCCTCATGTAGCGTTGAAATTAGGATAAATTATCCTCGTGTAGCTTAAAATGAAGATAAATTTATCCTCGTGTTCCTTGTAATTAAGATAATCTATCCTCATGTTACCCTTGAAATTAAAATAAATTTATCTTTATGTAACCTTCAAATTAGGATAAATTTATCCTCATGCAGCCTTGAAACAAGATAAATTTATCCTCGTGTATCCTTGTAATTAAGATAAATTTATCCTCGTGTATCCTTGTAATTAAAATAAATTTATCTTCATGTAACCTTGAAATTAGAATAAATTTATCCTCATGCAGCCTTGAAATTAAGATAAATTTATCCTCGTGTAGCTTTGAAATTAAGATAAATTTATCCTCGTGTATACTTGTAATCAAAATAAATTTATCCTCGTGTATCCTTGTAATTACGATAAATTTATCCTCATATAGCCTTGTAATTAAGATAAATTCATCCTCGTGTATCCTTGTAATTAAGATAAATTTATCCTCATGTAGCTTGAAATTAAGATAAATTTACTCTATGTAAACTTGAAATTAGGATAAATTTATCTTTAATTTCAAGGCTGCATGGGGATAAATTTATCCTCTTGTATCCTTGTAATTATGATAAATTTGTCCTCATGTAGCCTTGGAAATTAAATAATTTTATCCTCATACAAAAATTAAAATTAGGATAAACAATAAATCTATTCTAATGTAGCCTTGAAATTAAGATAAATTTATCCTCGTGTAGCTTTGAAATGAAGATGAATTTATCCTCATGTAGCGTTGAAATTAGGATAAATTTATCCTCGTGTAGCTTTTAAATGAAGATAAATCTATCCTAATTTCAAGGCTGCATGAGGATAAATTTATCCTAATTTGAAATTTACATGAGGATAAATTTATCTTAATTTTAAGGCTACATGAGATAACTTTATCTTAATTACAAGGATACACGAGGATAAATTTATCCTAATTGAAGGCTACACGAAGATGATTTATCTTCATTAAAAGCTACACGAGGATAAATTTATCCTCGTGTATCCTTGTTATTAAGATAAATTTATCCTCATGTAGCGTTGAAATTAGGATAAATTTATCCTCATATAGCCTTAAAAAATAAGATAAATTTATCCTCGTGTAGCTTTGAAATGAAGATTGAATTTATCCTCATGTAGCATTGAAATTATGATAAATTTATCCTCATGCAGCCTTGAAATTAAGATAAATTTCCTCGTGTATCCTTGTATTAAAATAAATTAATCCTCATATAGCCTTGTAATTAAGTTTAATTTATCCTCATGTATCCTTGTAATTAAGATAAATTTATCCTCATGTAGCCTTGAAATTAAAATAAATTTATCTTCATGTAACCTTGAAATTAGGATAAATTTATCCTCATGCAGACTTGAAATTAAAATAAATTTATCCTCGTGTATCTTGTAATTAAAATAAATTTATCTTCATGTAACCTTGAAATTAGGATAAATTTATCCTCATATAGCCTTGAAATTAAGATAAATTTATCCTCATGTAAACTTGAAATTAGGATAAATTTATTTTAATTTCAAGGCTGCATGGGGATAAATTTATCCTAATTCAATTCAATTCAATTCATTTATTCACTATATAAAAAATATTTAAATACAATGTAAAATACAGTGTAAAAATACAATGTAAATATAACATAATATATAATGCATAAATATAACAACGCATACAACAAATAAATATACAACAAATAAAATAAATTTATACATTCAAGTAAAGGAAAAATCAACATATGGTAAGAGGCAACCAAAAGATTAAAATCTTGTAGGCAGTTGCCCTTTAAAAGTACTCTACTAATCACTAATAATCATAACGTAATCAAAATACATTCACACATTCAAACACAGAATCACCACATTCAACACACATCCATGACCCACTGCACTCAAACAAAAGGAGAGAGAGAGAGTAGAAAAAGAGAGGGGGAGAGAGGAGAGTATGTTTAGACAAGGGAAAAATAATCAAGATAAATAACCACTAATTAATTGTCTTTTAAGTAAAATTTTAAATGAAGAGGCAGTTGAACAGGAACGAATTACTGAATCTAAATTGTTATAAATTCTAGGTCCTGCATGTTTAAAAGAATTATGTTGAATTGATTATTAGAGGTCAGTGGAAGATGAAAATGAGTAGTGAACGAGTATTATACTTGTGAAAATCATTATTATAATTAAAAAAATTCATAATGTTTACAGGGGGCCATTTCCTGTTTAATATAATACATAAGAACGGCAATTTAAATTCATAAATATGATAAATATTTAGTGTTATTATTCAAAGAATAGGGGGGCAGATGATGCATTATAGGAAGATTTGGTACAGTTACGTAAGGCTTTTTCTGCAATTTATGAAAGGGTTCTAATTGATTTTTTCCTTACGTTTCCCCAAGTAATATTACAATAAAAAATGAAAGGAAGTACAAGTGAATTGTACAACATAAATAACTGTTTTGGGGGTAAAATAAAACGTAATTCACTGATGATACCAACATTCTTGGAAATCTTATTAAGTAAGTTAATGCGATGTTCTCGAAAAGAAAGTTGATCATCCAGTAAAACTCCAAGGAATTTTACTGTTTTTAAAACATCAAATATAAATTATAATTTTTACTTTGACTTTGTGGTGAGGAGACTATATTTGATTTGGAGAAATACAAATACATGTTTATCATAATTGATTGCTAACTTATTGGAATCAAACCCAGTCTATAATTTTGCAGAGTTCTTCACTTGTCTTACATTGGAGTGTATCAAAATCTTTGTGTGAGGAGACAATGTTGGTATCATCAGCAACCAAAATGAAATGGAAAAATGAAGAAACATTACATAAATCATTGACATATAAAAGAAAAAGCAGGGGGCCGAGTACGGACCCCTGCGGAATTCCGCATTCCACATTGGAAAAAGATGAGTCTATTATGATTGAAGGTTGTGTATTGTTTCCTGTTTAATAAATTACTATGAAACCACTGATGGGCTACACCACGAATTCCAAAATATGGCAATTTATATAAAAGATATTATGGTCAATCAAGTCAAATGCTTTTGACAAATCAAGTAAGATACCAAATGAATGTAAATTATTATGAATATTATGTAATAGGATATCATGTAATTCAATCAAGCATGTTCACAAGAATGATTAGACCTGAAACCATATTGAGCATTGGTTAATAAAGAATTCTTATATATATGATTAATTATACGATTGTACATAATTTTTTCAGTATTTTTGAAAAACATGGCAATAATGTAATTGGTCTATAATTAGAGAAAAGGTGTTTGTCACCTTTCTTGTATATTGGGACTATTTTACCAATTTTCATATTATTTGGCACACAGAGCCAGTGCACATAGATAAATTAAAAATATGGACTAAAGGAAAAACAATTGAGTGAATAATATTCTTTATAAGATGCTTGTTTACACATCAAATCCTGTACTTTTGGCTATTTTTCATTTTTTGAACAATGTTAATAATTTCTGTTTCACATGTTGGATACAAACAAAAATTGAATTATTACAGAAATTATTGAGGTAAGAAATGAAATGACTTTTCGGTGGTGATTGATTTAGTTTAGACTGTGCAAAAGAAGCAATACTTGAAAAATATTGTTTGAATTCTTCAGCAATTTTACTATCACTTTCTATTTTAACATCATTTTTCATTAAATATGTGGGAATATATCTTGTTTAGTTCTCCCTATTAACTCATTAATAATTTGCCAAACTTTTGAAAGATTATTTTTTATTTATTTGTAATAAGTCATGTTAGTATTTTTTGGCGAGCATTTTTCAATACACATTCAGTACATTCTCGTACTTTTAAAATTTGTTAAAAGACTTATCACTCTGGGGTTTTGACAGTATGCTTTGTTAAAGCCTGTTCTTTTTATTGATACATTTTAATAAGGAGAAAGTGATCCATGATTTTCTTGGTGAAGATTTCTTTTTACAATCATTCTTGAACATGCATTACAAACAATATTATTAAGCTTGTTTACAAAATGATCATAAGCATGGTCAACATTATCAAATAAAGTAAATCAGACCAATCTTGATGAGTTACTCTTTTTTTTAGCATCAATAAAAGTAGAAGTAAACATATTCTTGCTTTATCAACATCTGTATTTCTCTTCTCATTCAGAACATTATCAGTGATAGAAAAAAATTGGCAAGTGATCGGTTGTGTCTTATAAAATATACCTGAATTTATACTTTTACTGCAGACATTTGTAAATATATTATCTATAAGTGTTGTTGATGATTTACTTATACGTGTAGTGTTTATCTATCAATGGTCGAAAGATCTTATTATATTTATTTTTACAAAGTCATTGACTTGATTCACATTTGAATAATTTAATAGGTTGATATTAAAATCCCCCATTATATAAAATGTCTTTATTTTCTTTCCCTAGCTTATGTAAACAAGAATCAATTTCACAATTAAAGTCGTCAACACTAGTTGTGGGGATCTCTATATATAACTGCAACAATGATATTTCTTTTGTTTGTATAAAAATTTCAAGAAAGAGTGATTCAGACATTGCATTTGATAAACATAGGTCTTTTCTCACAGACACATTAAAAGAATTTTTAACAAGCATTGCAACAACACACCTCTACATTTCGTCCTATCATTATGAAAAAAAGTGTAACCATCAAAATTAAATAATGAAAAGGGGTTTTGTTGTGAATCTTGTTTCACTAAATCCATATAAACAGATTTTAGGTCTAATTGACAGATAAAATCATGGATAGAATCAAAATTTTTATACAGACTACGTGAGTTGAAATGGAGTAAATTAAACATGTTACTGACTTGAAACTCTGGGTTTGCATTGAATTCATTTGGCAACCAATATTTATTACAGACATCAAAAAGATTGGAGTTCCTATCAGGATCAATATCATTAATAACATCATCATGATCATGGTCATCATATATTGAATCATCTTGATGTAATTCGTTAGGTAAAGAATGGAAAACTTGATCAGGTGTTAAACCAAATTATTCAACTCTAAGTCAGAGAGAGATGAAAAGGGAAAATTGAAGTCATGCATCATCAACAGTCACACACACCACCAACAGACATACAGTAAAAAAGGGGATATTAATAAAACACACATGTAAACAAGAAATCAACAATAATACAATGTGTTGAAAATTGTGCATATGTAAAGTCTGCTAATAGTCTATTATGTTCTGTGTCCCACTGCAAGGCACACTCAGAAGTACAGACTCTGTCAAGTAATGTCCTGTTCACTATAATAACAGTTTGGTAATATCATTTTCAGATTTTATACGTTTCTTTTCTGGTCTACATCCGGTTTTTTCATTAAGGACAGTAATTTTCCCATCGACAGACCATGCAGCTTCAAGATAGTCCTTGGTTTCAA